>NC_136382.1:194731954-194814454 GCF_965140285.1 Lepidochelys kempii | reverse complement strand
TCAGGAGTTAATTTTAAATCCTGTTGTGTGTTTTGTTTTTTTTTTTTAAGGATGTAAGCTGCTGCAGGTTTCGGGGGGAGGGGAGGGATTGCTTTGAACTGAAACTTGGTATTTAAGATTTCTTAGCCAAGAATGAGATATTCTTACGTTGGGAGTGGTGGAAGTCTGTGTGTGGTGACGGGGTTTGAGGGAGGGAGGTGTTTGGAGAACTTTCATGGGGAGGGTTTTGAAAAGTGACTAGGCAATTTAGGAGTCCCATCTACTTGGGACTTGAGCTCCTAAATCCTTTAGATGCTTTTTGAAAATCTCTACTTAAAATGGGTTTGATTTTTTTTCAAAATGTGGCACATTATTAGTGTGTATTGTGTGTCAGTCATTTCTGTTATCTTAAAGTAAACTGACCAAAATATATGTTGCTCTCTTCCTGGGTCATTCCTAGTAGCCCAGTGTTTTGCATAAAGAATGAGGAGTACTTGTGGCACCTTAGAGACTACCCAATTTATTTGGGCATAAGTTTTGCATGTCATTTATAGCAAGGTGCATGCTATGAAGACAGAATGCAATTTTTCAAAAGTGCCTAGGTCCTATTGACATTCAATGGGAAGACTTTTAATGGAACTTAGACTCCTAAGTCACTTAGACACTTTTGAAAATTTTACCCAGAGTTTATAAAGAACTTTAATGAAATTGGAACTCAAGGTGCACTAGATCTTTGTAGAAGTGATGTGGTTTTTATAAACACGTCAAGCAGAGTGCCCCAAGGGTCGGTCCTGGGGCCGGTTTTGTTCAATATCTTCATTAATGATCTGGAGGATGGCATGGACTGCACCCTTAGCAAGTTTGCAGATGACACTAAACTGGGAGGAGTGGTAGATATGCTGGACGGTAGGGATAGGATACAGAAGGGCCTAGACAAATTAGATGATTGGGCCAAAAGAAATCTGATGAGGTTCAACAAAGACAAGTGCAGGGTCCTGTACTTAGGACGGAAGAATCCCATGCATTGCCCCAGACTAGGACCGAATGGCTAGGCAGCAGTTCTGCAGAAAAGGACCTAGGGGTTACAGTGGACAAGAAGCTGGATATGAGTTAACAGTGTTAGCCAAGAAGGCTAACGGCATTTTGGGCTGTATAAGTAGGGGTGTTACCAGCAGATCGAGAAATGTGATCGTTCCCCTCTATTCGACATTGGTGAGACGTCACCTGGAGTACTGTGTCCAGTTTTGGGTCCCACACTACAACAAGTATGTGGAAAAATTGGAAAGCGTCCAGCGTAGAGCAACAAAAATGATTAGGGGACTGGAACACGTGACTTATGAGGAGAGGTTGAGGGAACTGGGATTGTTTAGTCTGCAGAAGAGAAGAATGAGGAGGGATTTGATAGCTGCTTTCAACTACCTGAAAGGGGGTTCCAAAGAGGATAGATCTAGACTATTCTCAGTGGTAGCAGATGACAGAACAAGAAGTAATGGTCTCAAGTTGCAGTGTGGGGGGGTTAGGTTGGATGTTAGGAAAAAAAATTTCACTAGGAGGATGGTGAAGCACTGGAATGGGTTATTAGGGAGGTGGTGGAATCTCCTTCCTTAAAGGTTTTCAAGGTCAGGCTCGACAAAGCCCTGGCTGGGATGATTTAGTTGGGGATTGGCCCTGCTTTGAGCAGGGGGTTGGACTAGATGACCTCCTGAGGTCCCTTCAAACCCTGATATTCTATCATTCTAAGAAGGATCATTGTATTAAACTACTTGAAAGAGGAAACTAGGTATTCATAATAACTACTTATGCAGATTTCAGAGTAGCAGCCGTGTTAGTCTGTATTCACAAAAAGAAAAGGAGTACTTGTGGCACCTTAGAGACTAACCAATTTATTTGAGCATAAGCTTTCGTGAGCTACAGCTCACTGGCTGTAGCTCACGAAAGCTTATGCTCAAATAAATTGGTTAGTCTCTAAGGTGCCACAAGTACTCCCTTTCTTTTTACTTCTGCAAAGCAACTCTGTGGGCTTGTCTACACAAATGTTTACTTTGCCGAAAGCTGGGGTCTGAATCTACCATGCATTAGCCTGCTGTGTGCCAACTGTGTGGACCCTGTGGACACACACTAACAGTTCCTCAGTGTGCTTTGATCTACCCCGCTTTGAAATGCAAATAGATTAAAGTATACCACGGACTGTTAGTGCATGTCAGGAGGGTCACACAGACCATTAGTGCACAGCAGGCTAGTGAAGGATAAATTCACACCCCAGCTTACTGTGACCTAAATGTTAGTGTTGACAAGCCCTGTTAGTGTGGACGTGTAGTAAACACAAATGGAGTGTCCACCCTTCAGATAGGGCTTGCCCCTGTGCTAGTTGAAGTGAATGGCAAAACTCCCATTTAATTCAAAGGTGCATAAAGCAGGATAGTGCAAGTCTGGACATCTTGCACTTGCATTCTGCGCTAGCTTCTTCTGCACCAGCATGAGGTGTCGTTAGGGTTGCCAACTTTCTATTTGCAGAAAACCGAACACCTTGCCCCGCCCCTTGTCTCCTCCCTTCTCCGAGCCCATGCCCCCTGCTCATTCCACCCCCACTCTGTCCGTTGCTCATTCTCACCCACTGTCACTCACTCGCTCATTTTCACCAGGCTGGGGAAAGGCGTTGGGGTGTGGGAGAGGGTGAGGGCTCCGGCTGGGGGTGTGGCTCTGGGGTAGGGCCGGAGATGAGGGGATTGGGGTGCAGGAGGAGGCTGGAGCGTGAGAGGGGGTGAGGGCTCCGGCTGGGGGTGTGGCTCTGAGGTGGGGCCAGAGATGAGGGAGTTAGGGTACAGGAGAGGGCTCCAAGCTGGGGTTGAAGTACAAGGGGGGGCTCCAGGCTGAGGCAGGGGGTTGGGGTGTGAGAGGGGGTACAGGCTCTGGGCTGAGGGTGTGGGCTCCAGGGTGGAGCCAGAAATGAGGGGTTCAGGGTGTGAGAGGGGGATCTGGACTGGGACAGGGGGTTGGAGTGCGGGAGGGGTGAGGGTTCTGACTGGGGGTGCGAGCTCTGGGGTGGAGTTTCGGGTGCAGGAGGAGGCTCCAGGCTGAGACAAGGGATTGGGGTGCGGGAAGGGGTGAGGGCACCAGGCAGTGCTTACCTCAGGCGGCTCCCAGGAAGCAGCAACATCTCCCTCCATCTCCTAGGCAGAGGCATGATCATGTGGCTCTGTGCGCTGCCCATGCCTGCACGTGCCACCCCTCAGATCCCATTGGCTGTGGTTCCTGGCCAATGGAAGTTGCTGAGCTGGTGCTGGGGGCAGGAGGCGTGGAGGTAGTGTGCAGAGCCTCTGTGGCTGCCCCTGTGCCTAGGAGTCAGAGGGAGATGCTGGCGGCTTCCTGGGAGTCGTGCGGAACTGTGTCGGGAGCCTGCCTGCACCGCCAACCAGACTTTTAACGGCCCGGTAAGCAGTCCTGACCAGAGCCACCAGGGTCCCTTTTCAACCGGCAAAAACTGGACACCTGGCCAAAGCTAGGTGTCGTGCAAGGAAAGTTTGAAAGTCAATGGCAGGCCAAGGAAAAGCTGATGGCAGTTTTGCCAACTCTTACAGTGTTTTTCTTGAAGCTCCTAGAGTCACGTGATTGTGAGAATTTCAGCTATCGTTTAAAAAAAGAAAATAAGTTTCCTGCCCTCCTGGTTGCAGAGAGTAAAGATTGAAACCTGAATCCTACAGGCTCAAAAGACAGAAGGCAAATACCTCCCTCCCCCCACCCCCCCAAAAAGAAAATTATTATTTTAAAAATCTTGTGGGTTTTAATCAAATCTCATTATTTTGGGGGCCTGATTTGTGATTATAGAACACTTGGGGTTGGGTAATACTGCACTGAATCTGCAGTTAAGCAGCTTTATTGGCTATGCCCCTCTTCAAGATAGGAAGGCAAAGTAGTTATGGGGGCTACTGCAACAATAAAGCAGCAATACCCACCATGGAATGGGTCAAGTGCCACTACACAGTGTAGGGTAGAGAGGGGAAGATTCTGTCCCCACCACAGTCTTTGTGAAACAGAGAATTTGCCCCATAGTACATAAGCTGTATTATGTGCATTGGATATAATGTATACATTTATATATCTGTGATTTCTTCACATTAGGCCAGAATTATTCTCTCTCGTAATATAAAATGCAATTGAAATATCTGTAAAGGTATTAACCCTGATGATCAAAATAGTAAAAATAAATAAATAAAATTACACTTGTTTCTTCAACCTATTTTCTTGCTTAACAGTGTAGTATGTATAGTACAAAACATCACCTGTGTTCACCCCCAGCTCCAACAGAGTTCAATATCCGCCGCAAAGGTATATCTAGCCCAGTATCCTGTCTTCTGACAGTAGCCAATGCCTGGTGTTTCAGAGGGAATCAACAGAACAGGCAATCATAGGTGCTTGTCATCCAGTCCCAGCTTCTGGCAAACAGAGGCTAGGGACACTCAGTACATGGTGTTGCATCCCTGCCCATCCTGGCCAATAGCCATTGCTGGACCTATCCTCCATGAACTTATCTAGTTCTTTTTTGAACCCTGTTATAGTCTTGGCCTTCACAACATCCCCTGGCAAGGAGTTCCACTGATTTGACTGTGTGTTGGGTGAAGAAGTACTTCCTTTTGTTTGTTTTAAACCTGCTGTCTATTAATTTCATTTGGCGACCCCCTAGTTCTTGTGTTAGGAGAAGGAGTAAATAACACTTCCTTATTTACTTTCTCCACATCAGTCATGATTTTATAGACCTCAGTCATATCCCCTCTTTAGTCGTCTCTTTTCCAAGCTGAAAAGTCCCAGTCTTATTAAACTCTCTTCATATGGCAGCCATTCTATACCCTTAATAATTTTTGTTATCCTTCTTTGTACCTTTCCAAATTCCAATATATATTTTTTGAGATGGGGCGACCATATCTACACGTGGTATTCAAGACGTGGGCATGGATTTCTGTAGAGGCATTATAATATTTTCTGTCTTATTATCTATCCCTTTCCTAATGGTTCCTTTGCAAATGTTCCTAATGATACATTTGCAGAAATGCATTTTTGTGGGTGTGGATGGGTTGTTTGACAACTGGATACAAAGATGTATGTGTGGGGCAGGTGGTAATAGAGTGTGTGTGTGTGTGTTGTGGGTGCACTCAGACTTGAAAGACAAGGTCTGATAGGCTTTAAAAGAAAAGTATCCATTTATATGTGTACATATTTGTTCATCCTGTAGTCGTCTATTACGTATTTTTGGACAAGTTTTTTTAAAAGTGTCTCTTATTTACCTGATGCATCATTGCTTTTTTAATCCCTGTAATGTGTATCTTACAAGTTGTCTGAGTATTTATTTACAAAATCAACCAATCTCCCCTTCGAAAACATCCTTGGTGCTCTATCATTTTAAAGTCTTTTTTTGTAAAACGTAAATGCATTTACTTAGTAGGCAGCAATAATTCCTTAAAGCTGTTACAAAATTTGTTAGTCTCTAAGATGCCACAAGTACTCCTTTTCTTTTTACAATCTATTGTGTAAATCCATATTTAACTGCTTGGGAGATGTCAGGAGGTATCGTGCCACTGAATAGCAGGATATGTTATTACATAGTTCTTTTGACACAGTTTCTTAGAATGGCTTGTTATTGTGTCAGTCATAGGATGGAATAGTTATAATATGGGTATGTCTAATAATGTTTTGAAAAAGATGTAAGGACTTACTCTGTCTTTGCTACATACTTACTATGTAAGACGTTTAGCAGCCTATTTTCAAATGCTTTCTGTGGTCTGAATTTTGGTTAATGTGGTGCTTTCTGGTGCAAAGAAAGCTCACTCTACCTTATGGAGAAGTGCTTGCAAAATTCTATTTTAAAAAATGAGGTCAGTTTTTAGGTAGGGTTATGCAAAAAGAATCCCATAGTAGTAGAAGAACATAAGAACGGCCATACGGGGTCCGACCAATGGTCCATCTAGTCCAGTATCCTGTCTTCTGACCGTGGCTAGTCCTTTATTTTCTTTTGTTACATGCATTAATTTAAAAAGGCTTTCGCTTGTTTTATGATTTTGCTGTTGTTTTAAAGAAGGCTCTTGAATAGAGAGATCTTGTATAAGCAATTTCAATCGAGTGAGGTTTTTTTAATGTTCATATTTAGCTATCCTGTACTGTTGAAAATCTATCAATGTCTTCTTTCTTGTTTAAGCCTCAGACCGAGTTCAAAATGTTGTGGTTTTTTTTAACCTCAGAATTATTGTTGCTCTTTTTAAGGTACTGACTAAAAAGCAATGATATTTCTTTCTAAAAATGTATCAATAGTTGCAATGTTTTTCTGGCTTTTGTCTGAGTTCAGGCAAACTATAGGCAAAAGGCAATTCCATTTATTATTGAAGGGAATCTCAAGGCAGTTGTTTCAAGCCTGTGAAGCCAGCAGGCAGAGCTGGATGAAGGGGGGAAAAAAGGGCCACATTATGTTCCAGATGACTGAGCAACGATTTATATACCAGCTCTCCTTTTTACATGAAGAAGAAAAGTAATAACAGCACAGACCCAGGCATTTGAAACAGTCAGATGTCCGATGACTAATGGGATAGGTGGGAAGGCGCTCTCTGATTGGATGTCTTAATGAGCACATTTCGCACAGAGTTTGGGCTGCAGTTCCCCTTGACCTTTGCCCTTTATTGACCGAACTGACACTTCATTTTTCACATACTTCCAATTATGGCTCAGCTTAAGTGTTGCCCTGCCTCCTTTATTTCTTTCCTATGGACGACTTGAGAATGGTTGAGGCCACAGAAGATATTTTAATTTGAAAAACTACCATAGCAATTCAGATTTAGGATGTAATCTGAAACTGCTGTCAGTCTGCAGGTTCCTTGATGAAAACAAAAGTTTTAATGTTTCCTGCTTAGCAATTTTTTAAAACAGGATTTTAAATAATACAAATGTTTTGTTAGGAACCCATGAAGACTAAACTTAAATATAAAGCAAGAACTCCTTTTGATTCTGGTGTTCTATTGGTGCAAGTGGTTTGAATGATATGTATTTGTTCACACCCACTCGGCTTTTTCTCAAGAGACTGTTTGTAGTGTTGCTCTGAAATGAAATTTGACTAACAATCTCTTCATTGACTGGAAAAAAGGAAAACATAATTGTACTAACAGTTCTTAAGCCTTTTGACCATTGTGTAGCATTATTTGTTGTTTTGGTAACGTTTAATGTGTGAATGCAAATTAAAGCGTGCCTTGGTGTGTTGCTTTGAGAGATGTAGTAAATGATGCGCTGAAAGTAAGAGGCAGGTATAATGAAGGTGCAGAAGGCTCCTGAATCTATGGTTGCCTTTGTTATCGAGAGATCCATTTTACAGTGTTCCATAACACAAATGTGTGTGTATTCCAGCTTAGATGACATTCACAGGATTGTTTCAAAGCAGAAATTTGTACAAGTTTTGGTTTTTTTGGCTGACCTATCAAATGTGAGTTACATTAGTAACATCCAGAATAGAATAAATTCTCAAACTGTGCAGGTGGGTGGATTTTAAAAAAACAGAACAAAGGCTAGTAAGACCTAACCCACCTGCATGGTGTCATTGAATTTCATGACATGTATTTTGCTAGAAACTTTGTCATGTGAAGTTCACCCGAATAATAAGCAGGTATATTATCTGTGTACTAGCAGTGATTGCTTTGCATTTAAATACATGGAAAGTATATCTGCAATTATTTACACCCATAGAGTGGTCCCTAAAACACAGAAGTATTTATCTCAAAAATGTCTGAAATGTTACCTACTTTATTATGTAGCCCTCTGGCATAGTAATAGCATGGCATATTTTTACTATAATATGGTAATAAAAGAATATGTAAAAGGCAGACAAAGGTTCTGCCTTTTCAGTAAGGTGACCCCTGTTACCAAGTAACTGCTTTACTTATGAGCTTATTAAAAACTCAAAAAATGAGCTTTTCATACTTCACAGGCATTGATGTGAAAATGAGCTGTCCTGTGCGTAGTTTTCTTGATCATTTTTAGAACAATTGATTAGCCAAAGAGCTGCTGTCATTAGTTGACATTGACTGATAGCAATTTGTCACAAGCTCCGAAGGTCAGCCAGACAGTGGAAGCTTCGGCTTGTCTTTGATTGACCTTTACTGATGCCATTATCATGGGATTGGTTAGACTAGATGTGACCCTCAATTGAAAAAGACATGGCATTAGTCAACAGGGGCTGTTCCCAGTATTTTCTAGTTATTTATATATTGTGAATCTTGAATAGGTCTAATCTCTCTCTCTCTCTTCTTACCACCCACCCCCCCCCGGCCCGTGTCCAGCAGGTGCTTTGCTTTAATTCAGCATCTACACCTGTGTGTCTGTCTTGGCACAAGATAGATTTTTTTTTTTTTTAAGAGAAACTTGAACTGTTGGGGTGAGTTTACAACATTTTAACCTACGTACGCATTCTTCAGCTGCATCAGAATTAATTATTTTTCTCTCTCCAGAATCATGTTTTATTTTTTTAACATTGATTGAATAGCTGAGAATTATGCTAATAATGACATGATGTAAATTCATCATTCAGCTGTAAAGCCGGAGGGTGTGAAGCTATTATTTATTATTATTATTTTGGTGGTCTTGTCATTCTTGATCAGCTGTTGCAGTTAGACTTTACGGAGACTTTTAATACTGCTGTTTCAGCCATACAGGGTTACATTTTCAGAATGGTGCATTGTAAACAATCTACAAGCTTCATGCACGGTAGTGAAAATGTATCCTATTCTGCGCTCAGAATCTCTTCTGATAATGTATTTTAAAATAAGAGTTTTCTGTGTTATTAATAGCCTCTTTCATATTTTTTGACAACATGGCAACATTAGCCTTAAACTCATTAATTGTATTTGTTTTGTTTAATTTGTGGATAGCATAGTCTTAGGGCTTGTCTACATGGGAAAGTTAGTGTGGGGTAATCTAGAATGTGAATGTAAAGTGTACTAACTATTCTGCACTAACTCCCAGTGTGGATGCTCTTACTTTGTTCTGAGTGTCTTTGTGAAGTTTAGCTTAATACACTTTCAAAGTGAATTTAAGCTAAACTACACAAAGGCACTCTTAGTGCAGATTAAGAGTGTTTACATGAGGAGTTTGTGAAGGGTAGCTAGTGCACACTACCTACTTCTGGCTTTTTCCCCTTGTAGAAAAGCCCATAAACTAATTACTCTCACAGTAAAACCTTCCCTTTCTCCAACTACCCTTTTTCAGCAAACATTAGTTACACTGAGACACTTAGAACTTATTTTTTCAGGTCAGCTAACATATATAATAAACATTAAAAAAAATCCACACAATTTGGCACAGTTTAACTGGAATTTCAATCTCTGCTCCGGAAAAGTCTCAAATTGAATGGAGGGTTACTTACTTAAGATGGCAGATTCTTCAAGTTGAAGCTGTAGTTATCACCGGAGGGTTGAAAGTGGGAAAACTTATTTTTGGGGCTGTCCACAGTTAACGTGGCTTTAGGAATAGAATTTTCTGAATTCCTTGTCCTTCTATAATCAAGCACAAAATTCATGTTAGAGGTATTTTTTTAAAAAGGCCTTTTTTTGGCAAGTGACCTAAAATAATACATGACTCTTGTATTAAACATGTGTCACAGTGCACAAATGTATGCATGTGCAGGTGTTTATAGATAAAATATGGCTCTGATCCTGCATTCAGATCTACACAAGTGGACCCCTGTGTCTGTGCAGAGCCTTGCTTGGGCACAGCAGTGTGCTCACACAGATCTCATTGCATAAATGGTGCTAAAGTCTTGCATAGATTGCATTTCCTTAGCAAAAGAGTAAACAGTGGGGAAAATAATACCACATGCAAGATAAGATTTTAGGGTCTGAGTCCATCAAAAGCACATAGGTTCATGCATAAGTGGAGCCTTAGTCTCCTACTTGGATTAAACAGAGGAATGAATCTTAGTCACAAGTAATTACATAAGTAGATAAAATGGTGTTTGGGGTTCTAGACATTCCTTATTAACAATAGTAGGAGTCACGACTTCTGTATTTTGGGTGATCAGTTTAGTGTGATTTTTACTGATCATATTTTTCTATAAATTTAAGTCCTATATCTTTTGAGGTGCTGAGCCTTTTCTGATCTTGGCACCTCGCAGCAGTCACTCAATATTTAGGGCTGCATACTATTCTCAGTCTTCATAAGCAACCCCTCTTGGCATCAATGAGTAGGTGGCTTTCAGTTTGAATGTTCTGTAGGATCCTTTCCATCAGGCAAGTTTTGGGGTGTTTTTCTTTTAAAAAAAAGCTAGTGTTTTTGAAATTATGATAAAGTATTTTCAAAAGCAGTGACCACAATTTTTAAAAGAATGAGTATGGATGTAAACCCACAAATAGCTGTTGATGAATGTGGTGCAACAGGGCAGTAGCATTTGGCTGTTCTGTGAAACACCATTTTTTATTTAAATAAAAAAAAATAGAAATATTCCAAAACTATAAATTGCTATTAGATGTAGAAGATAAGATATTTAGCAAGCTTTTTATTTTTTATTCTGATGAGTCATTGTTAATGCTACTATGTATTTGTTGGTAAAAACCTGAGAGCAGACATAGTTAGTATTTTCTCACCCTTACTACCTCAGCGGTGGGAATGGTTTGAGAATATTCATCCAGATTTGACAGGTGATTGCTTCTATAAATGAATGCACTCAGATCATAATTGTTGCAACAGAATTGTTTGATTACCTGGCAGTAGCCTCTTTCTCTGTGATAGCTTTTGGATCACCTGTTTGTTGAGAGCATTTGACAGGCCTCATGTTTATTACCCAATTGAATGTCAGTAGCAATTGCAGCTAAAGATAAACGAAAATGCAAGTACTTGTTGACCTTGACTTTTTTCCACGAGATATTGGACTTGATGGCTCTATTGCTCTTGAGCTGATAAGAGTTATAAACAGTAGTTTAAGGGAAATGTTTTATTCCCAGAGGAAAATACCATGTTGCTGTGGGAAATGGCATCTAACTCGTGCCCTTTGCCAAGTTCACTTGGTTCACCTTTGCTTAGGCTGTGGGAAAATAAAATAAGAAGTTCCCTTTTTCTGACTTTAATATCTCTGCAAACATGAATTCCTACCTTTTTTGTGAAGTTTTGTTGGCAGACTACATGAAATATAAAATAAGCAAGAGACCTTTCTGTATTTATAATGTGCTATAATGAGGATTTTGATTCTTCCCCATTTCAAATTTGATTTGATATTACAGAGATGGAGCAGTGCTTCCTCCATATATTCTATGGGAAGTTTAATACATTTATAACATAAGTGTATTTGAGCTGTTGGCAAACAACACTGCAGTCGTACTTTCTCAGGCCATGGTCTGGTTAGATCTTACAAGCTGAATAGGGGTGCTCTACCCTGCTAGTTCCAAGAAAACCAGGATGTTGCAGGATGGGGTGATGACGATTCAGTATGTGACACACTGCCCTATGAGTCAGTACTGAACCATTTCTACGCATAGGGTTGTTTGGCACTGATGCTATTGGATATGCTATCTTTTGGATGAGATGTTTCAATGCTTCTGGTAATTAAAGGTACCATGCAACTTTCTGTAAGAGGAGGAGTATTCTCCATGGTGTCCTGGCCAAATTTCAGTTTAGATAACTATTACCTACTTTTAAATTTCTCCTGCAATTTCAGTTACCTCTGCTTTTCCGTTTGTTTTTCTATACTCGTTGCGTAACATTGCTGTGTGCTGGCAAGTGAATGCTGTGCTCCAGCAAGCATTGGTGGGATGATTTGTATTGGTATATAAGGCCTGATTCTGCTCCCCGTGGAGTCAATGGAAAACCTCATTGACCTCAGTGGGAGTAGGATTTGGTCAAAAGTTTACAATACGCTTTCGGATGCTTCAGGATGAAAGGCACTATGTAAACATAAGATGTGATTATTATAACAATCTATAGAATAAGAAAAACAAGCTCTTCCAGAGTCAACAGCTGTTCTGATAAACTCTATACAGTGTTGTAGAAGCTTGTTAAGGCACAATGGCAATAGATTAATCATTCCCAGTGCTACTATGTTCCTACAAACTAGGATCTTATTGTGTAGTTTTCAAAGGGTAAGGTTAAAATTTCTTTGAGAAAATGCCCCTTCTAATCCATACTGTAATGCCTGTTAACAGGGATACTCTAACTCGTGTTTCTTCAGTATCATCTCGTTTGGAAGGATTAAAATGAGCAAATACATAGGCATGTCTTTATTTATGAACAAATTGGGAGTGTCTCTTCTGACATGGTGTAATTAAAAAAAAAATTAAGATAAGGCAGCCCCTGTTATTTTTATCTGGAGAAGAGTGCATTTGCAATGTTGCACTTGTGTTCTGTTAGAGACCATTTATTGCTGTCCTGGTGGCCCAGTGGTAATGTCATGAAGAATACCAGGGTTGGAGTCCTGATTTCTCTTTCCTCGGGGCTGGTATGGGGTAGGAGTGCTGTGACTAAGGAAATGCCTCGTGTTACTCTAGGAGACCTCTAGGTACCACCAGTAAGACCAGATGATTGGAAGACTGGAATATCCTTAGTTGTCCATGTAGTGTCTGTTCCTCATAGTCTCTTCCTCCTCCATTTATCTCTGTCACAACTTCACCCATTCCCATATTGTCTGTGTTCCCTCCAGATAATTTCCTTGCCACTCTGCTTGTTTTAACAGCAACAAGAGAGTGAGGACTTCAGAGCTCAGGAATTTAGTCACCTTTACTTTGCCACAGGTCTTGTGAGCTGGGTGGTTGTGAAAGAAGCATTAGAGGAGGGAAGAACCCATGGAGTTTGGGGGTAGAAAACTGGGATAGAAGCACAATGAGGAGGTGAAGAGACAGTATAGTGGAGTGGCATTTCCTGCTATGTCTCCCCTTGTGTGTGGTAGAATAATGGTTCTTTGCCCTGATTGTTGCATATTATATGGGGGGGGGGGGTAATTCATCCCTGTGTAGGGGGTCAGCACAAAGCCTACCAGTATGCACCACTGACAAACTCAAAATAAGACCCAGTTGAGACTTAACTGGTGCATAAGCCATATTCTAGCCCCCTGAATAGGGGCTAGTGTCATCCTGCATGTGTAGTGTTAGATAAGAATAGTCCAGGACCTATGTACTGTTGATAAGCTTCAGAAGAAGATATAGCTTAGCTTTGTCTTGTTAATAAATGCAAGTCATGAAACAAGGCTTATAGGGTTAGTGAAAAGTAGAATGTAGTGTAGAGGATCCTTAGCTGTCTGAGTGAGATGCAGAAAGAATCCACCAACAGCACCCTAGGAGAAATGCCAAGAACATGCTAGTGACTCAGGAAGCAAATGTTAACCCTGAATTCCATGTCACTTACAATGTATACAAAGCATTGATACTTTTCGCATTCATAAACCAAGGAAGAGCGATAACGCTGCTCGTATCGGAAAGGCTGGTCCCATTTTGTATATTTTTAGGTCATATTTAAGTAGAACATTGTTTTTAAGATTGTGTAGAAGATCTGACTGATCCAGCCGATATCTCAGAACTAGTTCTTAAAAAGCAGGTGACAAATTTAGTCTGTATCTTTTTCATATGGTAGAAAAGAGGCAGTCAGGTGGGGTGGAAATATTGCGCCTATGCTGCACTCCCCAAAATGCATGCAGTTTACGCTCTCCCACTTCTCCATGGCAGAAGCCATAGAGGGGTGGTTCCAAGCAGGCTTTGGGGCAAAGATGTAGTCCAGCATTTTTTCTATGTGCTCTCTGGCCCAGCCACTCCAAATCCCATGCTGATGAATCCTGCCCTTGTCCAGAATCCCTTATCTAAGAGATTCTACATAAGACTGTGGCTTGGTTAAAAAAAAACAACATATGGAGCCACATTAATACGGCTTTCAAATTAATATAGATCTCTCTACTCCAAAAAACCAGGTAGGCCCAGCATTTGTCCCTAACTGTATTTTTCATAGCAGGTTGTAGCTAAAACAATCACTGTGTTTTGTCAGCTAGTAACCAGTCTTGTAATTTAAGTTGAGCCACAGAAGTCTTTGAAAGATAGCATATGTATTTTTTCCCCAGTGTTAGTAAACTTGTTGCACTGTCAGCACTATAAATAAGGTGGTACAGTATGCATGTTCATGGTGTACACTAGCTTTGCAGTTGCCTTCAGATTTCCTTTAGAAAAAAAGGAAAGGATATTGTGTTAAGTGTCAAGGTTTTATAGCTGTGTGGTACAAATCAAGCAATCACATTGACATTTGTTTGTCACCCCAGATTTAATCTATTAAAAACAAACTGAATAACCATAATTCAGCAGGTTGAAGAGAGGCATAGGGGCAACAGGGGGCTCAATTGGATACAGTTTAGCCAAATTTTGGAAGAAATGTGCAGCTGAATGACAGCTGACCGGATGACAAACAGTGAGAAGAAAAGGGAGCAGGAGCTCGAATGCTCCAGTAAATATAAACCACTGACAATTTATGTGCCAGTATATGTTTTCTGTAAAGTTAATCCTGCTTGAGTTTTTGCTAGTATTTGATGAGAAGATTATACTGACACATACCAACTAAAAGGGATGTATTATTTGAACCTCTTTCTATTGTTCTATTTTTATCATTGTTTGTCTAAAAAGTCTTTGAAGGAGTTAGTTGGTAGCTGCTTTCTTG
Organism: Lepidochelys kempii; assembly: GCF_965140285.1. NCBI lineage: Eukaryota > Metazoa > Chordata > Testudines > Cheloniidae > Lepidochelys > Lepidochelys kempii. The sequence goes on along the minus strand of NC_136382.1, from coordinate 194,799,832 downwards.
TTTAAACAGCAAATCTACTTTTCGTGGTATATCCCCTTAATTTAATCCCAACCAAGTACACATTTAACAATTGCCAGTAACAATGCACATAGTACTAAGCACATTATTAATAAAAGTTGCATATTGTATTAACTCTCTAGCAAGATAATTATATTTTATTTTTTAATGTCATAACGTACAACTTTGCAGCATGACATTCCCTATAAAGCATTTTGTATGGATTAGGATGCTATATACAAATCATATGTATTGAATTTGTGTTTATTGCTAATACGTTAACTTTTTTTACTGCTGGAGTTGGTTTAGGTGAAATTACTATATTAATTTAAAAGTGCCTCTCAAGTTGATAAATATAAACTCAATATTAAAAATATTAATTCTTTAATCAATTTGCTTGAATATTGGAGGCTAGCCAAGGCTGGAATTAGAATTGTATTAGGTATATCATACTGCTCTGAATATTCTATATAGCGCTGAAAAAGCATTGTGCTAATTTTAGCTTACAAAGAGGATGAAGATAAACTGCCTACTGCTAGTTTGCCATATGCCATCCTGGTGATAATATTCAAGTTCACGTTATTCTACAGAGTCTCGTATTGTTTCAGTGAGAGAAAACTGGAAAAGAGTTAAGCAAATTTCTGCTCAGTAAGTGTGTGTGAAATAATGAAGTAAAACAAATCTCAAATGCTGGTAGATGAAATCTGCTAAATTTATTTTGGTTTTATTGACTTTCCTGGGAGCCAGCAATTTGTTTTGGTATATATTTGATCCAATTTTATCTATTTCTCACATGTAAATCTTAGAATCAATATGTATAAAAATTGATCTTTTTCAGGGACACACAAATGTAGTCTAAGTTGCTTTAGCACTGTTTAAAAGACTGCTGTTCTTTAAGCCCAATAGGAGAATAAAGTCTCTGCTCAACTGATTTTTAAAATGGTACCTTTAGAGCCTTTTGTTTTGCTTTGAGATTTTTTTAAAATGCAAAATCCATTGCATTTCCATATTTGGAGGATTCCTCTTCTACTGTTTCGCCTAAGACTGTTTGACCTATTTATTTGTCACTGAGACCACTCCACAGTGTAAAACCGAGAGAAATCCAATGTGGATAGAGGGTTTGTAGATGAAACAGATTGTGATATGGGTTTTAGAGGACTAGGTGGAAGCTTTGTGTTAACAACAACTGGTGAAAAGCTTGACCTTTAAGTGACCTAGGTCAAACAAACCCCCCACTGAAGAGTCCTGTTTTGACATAGATACCTGTTTGGTGAGGGAGGGAGATAAAGTGTGGAGAAGGAAGAAAGATAAAGTAACTCTGTTGACCTGGAAACTTTTAAGTATTAAAAGTTAACACATGGGATGAATAATACAGAGCTGATAATATTTATGTAACCATGTATCTATCTAGTATTACTTCTAGAAGGCTATAGTAGATACCAGCAAATTGATTTACAAGTACCAAACCAGTCTTAAACGGTGATGGAGTGGATTATATTTTACGATCTGGCTAGTGCCCATGTTTGAAAGTGTAATATGATACAGGTTGCAACTTAAATAGTTGAGTAAGTTTCACTGATCAAAATATTTGATAAAGTGTAAAGTAAAAGATCTGGCAATAAGAGATGGCAAGTCTGCTATTGTCTCTTCCTACAATGCTTTTATAGAGGTTTTCACAGGAACAAATATGTTTAAGTAAATAAAAGCAAAATAGTACTGCTGGTCCATATCATGGTAGCACACATGCTTACGAGTCAACTTGGGCAGGAAACCAGTTAGGTCTGTTCCATACTGTTTCCATTGCATCTTTATCACTCTAGTTCATTGTTTGCCACTGAGTAGTTAAAACTCCACTTTCCAAGTAAAAGCTTCCTGTTTCTTTCTTTTAAATTTAGTTTGTCTAAACACAAACTCGATATCTATCAAGGAGGCTGTTTATAGAGGGGGGGAAAGAGCAAGAAGAAATGATAATAAAATTACAAAACTTTACAGTTCAAAAAAACTAGTGGCTCCTGGTAAATTCAAAGATTTCCCCCCACCCCCCAAATAGTCAATGGCAGAAAGTTAATGTGCAATTCCTACAAATTTATGTATTCTCATACATAGACTACAAATATACAAAGACTACAGTCCTTGTAGTCTTTATATACAAGACTACAGTCCTTGTATATACAAGACTACAGTCCTTGTATATTAATGGGGGGAAGTTCAAATTTATCCTTCCTTCACTGAATAACTTTAGAGGTAAAAATGAAGTCTGTCTTGCATATAAACAAAGTTGTGTATATGTTATAGCCACAATTGTAGTGCACCTACAATATCCTTGGTTGTAGTGTACTCCATATTGCTCTGTGCAAGATCCAGCATCAGAAGTGTGTGTTTGCTTTTGGTCACTTTTTAATTTTTTTTAAAACTGACATTGAATATGAAAGACTATGTGGCCTAAGAGAGCATCAAAAGCTTTAGGTAAAGAATATAGGTCTTTAAAGACGGACATTCTTTTTCTTTTAAAGATGAAATTCACCCTTGGTATAGAACAATGGCTCTCAACCGTACCAGACTACTGTATCCCTTTCAGGAGTCTGATTTTTCTTGGAATCTGAAATCCCCAAGTTTCACTTCACTTGAAAACTACTTACTTACAAAATCAGACATAAAAATACAAATGTGTCACAGTACACTATTACTGAAAAGTTGCTTACTTTCTCATTTTTACTATGGAATATAAATACTGTACTTACATTTAAATGCGTATGTAGAGCAGTGTAAACAAGTCATTGTCTGTATGAAATTTCAGTTTGTACTGACTTTGTTAGTAGATTTTATGTTGTAAAACTAGGCAAATATCTAGATGAATTGATGTACCCTCTAGAAGACCTCTGTGTACCCCAAAGGGTACGCATACCCTGCTTAAGAACCACTGGTATAGAGAACCAAGATAAGAAACTCTACACCATGTAAGCCCAGTAGGTGGCCTCATTGTTGGTGGGCAGGGGAGGGGAAATAGGACCTCTGCAACTCCTGTATGTCCCTGAGGAGATCAGGTGAAGGGTGGTTAATCTGGTATTTGACAATGAGCAATCTCTGACTCTCTGCACCGCAGTTTACCCATCATCACAACCCCCAAGCATTCAAAAATCATGAGTCAGGTCTGACAAAATCTTGAGGTGTGTGGTTTTTTTTTAATAAGTTTGGGGTTCTCTTCATTGCCTTCTATGTTTGAGCCTTCAGGATTCCTGTTCTCAAGCTTTTCTCCACAGCCATGAGGACTCTCTGCTTGCCCTTTTTACTTTTTAAGTGAAAGCTAAGATTCTCATTTGACTCCAGGCGCGGGACACTTTTAAATAAAAATGCCATTGATCTCAAAACTCATGACGAAATTGAAAGTTGGCAACACTGGTTCATCTTTAAAATAAGCATAATACTAAAGAACCTCACAGAAGTGCTGAGGTTTAATGAATGTTTATAAAGGATGAGTAGACAAGATGAAAGGTGCTATGTGTTTCAAGGCAGGATTGGTGTTAAAATCTTACTGTGTTCACGTAGTGGGAATGGCTATGCGCAAACAATTAATGGCTTCACTTTGTCCCTCTAGCTGTACACAGAATCTCTTGTCTATGTATTACACGGCCAGCTATCATGTATTCTTGCCATAAACCATATTTTTATTATTTTCAGTTGGCTCTTTTTAAGACCTTCATTAAATGGAAAGCAATAGTTACAACTACTTCTACTCTAAATAAAACATGGTTCATATTCAGTTGCATTTCAGCACACTAATATGCACTAGACTCATTTTCTGTATTGTTTTGTGGTCAGATGTGTAGACATCTCAGCTGACCGTGAACACACCTAACTTACTATTACACTGAGTGTATGACATGTGGAGACCTTCTACGGTTCTCTTTGAGTGTTTTGTAACATCTATGCAGATGTTTAAAGTTTCTGTCCTCTCTGTGTTCAGATGAGTGAGTTCACTTTGTATTCTGTCTGGAAAAACCTCTTCAGATTGTGAACAATGACCCTACTCAGGACTGGCTCTAGGCACCAGCAAAGCAAGCATGTGCTTGGTGCGGCATAATTCCAGCCCTGACCCTACTGTGTATTTCATAAGCATTAAATTCAAGGCATACCTCTTTCCGAAGCTGTGAATGTAAAATGTGAGGTTGGTACTAGGTTCCTACTGCTAAGTACTACAGTTGTCTAGCCACAAAACAGGCAGAGGATGTCAGACACAGCAGTGCAAGCTTTCGTTCAGTGTCTTGTCTCTGATCCTGAGGAACATCTCTAGCAGGAAAACCCCTGTGAGGAAGCTGAATGAGGCGATCTCTGTGACCTTCCTCTGAAGTTGTTCTGTCAGAGTGGGCAGGGTTCCTCTTATCCCATACCCCTGGAGTAGGCTGGGGATCTGGCCTCAAAATCCCCCTGGGATCTACCGAAAGCTAGGGCCTCCTTCATAGATGTCCTGTACCTCTTCACCAGCTAGAGGTCCTCAGTGGCCCTCTCTAGAACCCTCTTCCCTGGCTGCGCTGTAGTATCTATACTTTAGCATCAACCAAGGGCTGGTGATAGGCTGATGCATGTTCTTCTGGCCTCCCCACTGCCTGCTCCCTCCATTCATAAGAACCCCACCATGCACACACACAGCCTTCTAGGGATGGTTAAGGGTAGATTCCCTTTCTCCAGTGAAACTGAGGAAAGATCAATTGTTTCCAGACCTATTCAGTTCCTGCTTTCTCTACTCAGACCTCTGACAAGGGTGCACCCATTATGGGTTTGGTTGGTGTGGCAAACTTATTTCACGGAGGCCTCTAAATAGCATTACAGTGGATTTGAACCACTGACCTATCGATGAAAAGCCCTGGTTTTTTCCCCTTCTCATTCCACTGGGCATTTTAACTCTGAGTCATGAGTAGAGCTGGTCAACTAGTTTAAAAATATATCAATTTTACTGTGCAAAGAGCTAACCACATTCAACACTTCTATGATTCATGGGATTGTGTTATCAGTGAGTATTCAGACAATCACCAGATACTCTTGAAAATGTTTGCAAATTCTAAGACCGTCACTAATTTTGGCACCAATGGTTATTTGTCTAAAGTCATGTATTGAGAATATTGGGAATGTATTATGAGATACTTATTTTCCTGTTTTAAGAACTTTCAGTGGCCCTGTGTGGGAGCTGAAACAGCTGCACATGTCTTAGGTGATCAGCCATATCACATGAGTCGTAAATGGTTGAAGTGAACAGTTCACAAACAACACTTAGACTGGACATATAATTTTCAGACTATTTGGCAAATAACAAATTTATTCGTAACAAACTGGGCTGACTGTGCTAACCAGACATGAGGCTATATTTATAATGAAGAGTTTGAATAATTTCAGGGGTGGATGATTTGAATATAGATTTACAGGTACTAAATTTCTCCAAAAAATCATCCAAATCTTTGTACTTGTATGTTCACATGACATTTTGTCTTGGAAGAGGTTTCTCTCCTCAGTGGGTAGTGCAAAGGGACTGCTCTGATTCACACTTGTAGCAGGACACTGCGCCGGCAACCCAGGCAGGTGCTTTCATGTCAGTTGCCAGAAAAGTCTTTTACTGGTGCCATCTGAGAGAGTGGATAAGGATTCTGCTGTTCTAAATAACTTAAGAGTCATGTGGCATTAGAATAATAATGGATTTTAATATCCACTTAACTCCTGTGGTAGTGAAAAATACTCTGGGCTTCAGCAGACCCCCTTTGGCATGATCTCAGGTGGTAACATACTCCGTGGAACTCTGAGTGCACAGCTTGACGTCATCAGAACAAATAGATGTGTGGTCCAGATCCCGAGAGCATGATACTCTGTCTAGTAGCTTCTTAAAGTTGCTCTTTCCAAGTTTACCCTTAAATGGTTGTCTCTCATGCTGTAGGCCTGATTCTAATTTTGTTTACTTCAGTACTTCAGTCACTCCATAATCCTAGTTTGTTGAAGTGACACCTAAAAATAAATAGAAATGAATATAGAACTTGGGTCTCGGTCAGCACTCTGACACTCTGTAAAAAGGACGCATATATACTTAGACATTAATGGAAGGTGTGGGTTTCCTTGACCCCAATACATATGTTCTGTTTGTGGAGATGGGAGAGGTGGAAAGCTAGAAGATGAACGTGTGATACTGAGGAAAAGCCTGTTCTTTCCTGATATGTTGGATAAATTGTTCAAGAGCAGTTCATCCATGTGATGATATGACCCCTTTGTTACTGCCAAGGTGAGGGAGAATCTATGGTGATCTGAAGAATAAGTGCAACAGGTTGCTCAGGTTAAATCTGCTCCGAGGCACCTTTAACAGGCATACCACTTTTTTTTTTTTTTTTTTTTTTAAGATTTAGTAAAGCAAACACTGTCTGCACAAGGGAGGGGGGCAGGAAACTTGCTCATTTGAAACAAGACTTCTCCATTTCCCTGTTTCCATTGTTCTTTCAATTTTGAAGATGCAGATTCCTCCTCCCATGCCCTTTCTTTCCACTCCTTTTTCTGTGGATGCCCAACAATTTCTATGGAGGGATCCATCCTCCCCATAATTGTGAACACCAAAGCATCACAGAACCCTTTTTATTCATATCACACACAAATCCAGGATTATGGAAAGTTATTTGTGTTCAGGTAGCACTCGCTGTTCTTCACGTGCACAATGATACAGTCCCTGCTCCGAAGAGCTCACAGTCTAAGACGAGCAACCTGTGAAGGCTGGGGGAAGGGAGATTTAATCACACAATCCTAACATGTCATTTCTTTGGTAAGTAAATAACCAGTAATCCCCAGGTGCCCCTCAACCTAGACAATATAAGTTGACTGACTCCTGCAGTGCTTGGCAGAAGTGGGCCTCATGGAGGGTTTGGATGGGGGAGAGGATAGTAATGTTATAGGCCCTGTCAAGTGATACAAAAGGAGGCATGGAGCTGGTTGTGAGTGAAGCGCAGACAAACTGGTTGAACCTGGCATTGTTGACACAATGGAGGTGGCAACAGAATATAAGTAGGAAGGGCTTTGAAGGTAGAGACAATAAGCTTGAATTTTATGTGGTGGAAAAAGGGAGTCCATGAAAGGATTCAAAGAATAAGGACTCAGTAGAAATGTAAGGGCCTGATTTCCCCCCTGCAAATAACAATTCTCAGTTTGTACTGCAAAGACATACAAAATCCCAGAGTATCCAGTAAGCCTTATGTAGTCCCTTCATAAAGAAACTGTAGGGCCTAATTCAAAGCCAATGTGAGTTGCTCAGGCCCATTGTGAAATAAGCAAGCTTCAGGAGTGACTAATCAACAAGCATCTGCGGTATCTTCACAGAGAACCATCAGTACTCCAGCCCTCCCCCAAGGGAGAAGGCATAGGAAAAGCTTTCTTCATGTCACCTAGATGAGACTGGGGAACAGCAACAACTCTAGTGATAAACTCCTTTCTACGTGCATGGGATTGCTTCAGCCACACAATATGAAAAGCAAAACTGCTTCTGAAGCCAAACTATGCCTGGCTAATGAATAAATTGTGGCTAATGGCTATGATTTTTGGTCCTCCAAAAATAGAGGATTCCTTTAACTTTTGTTGGGAACTAATTTATTAAATATGAACCAAACCACTGACAGCACATGCTTCTTTCTTACAAAAGCAGTAATATAAGAGAGAGAGAACACAGCAAGCTTTATGCACTCAACAGGAAAAGGAGGGAAGCTTCTGTAGTTAAGGCAGTTGGTTGGGACTCTGGACGTATGAGTTCAAGTCCCACCTCTGATACAGACTTTGCACAAGATGCTTTATTGCTGTACGACTCATTTCCCATCAGTAAAATGGGGAAAAGAATACTCCCACTTTGCCTTTGTGCCAAGCAGAAAGAAGCCCTGACCCTTATAGGTGCTGTGAGGTGCAACTGTAATATAAACAATAACAAAAACTGGGACACAACAGCCCTTTCCCTCTTTTCTCCTCTCTGTTTGTCAATTCAGAACCCCTGGCGGCTAATGATGGAGAGAGTGGAAAAAATAAAGGGGATAAAAGTAGAGAACATAGAATAAAATCTCTCTGTGCAGATGACGTTTTAGCTGAAATTTCCAAAGCCTTCAATATTGGCCTAATGCTGCTCTCACCCTCATTGTGTATTTTGGATCCTTCAAGACCCATTGCAGAGTTGTTGGGGAGAAAAATATAGACTAATCACTATCTGCAGTGTAAGATAAAATGCCCAGAACCAGAAGCAATGATGCTATTTGGTAGGAAACCAAAAAGATACTGAATGCATTTAATTGGAATTTGGGGGGACCTGGTAGCTAGTAGGAGTAGATGTAAAACATTTTATTTTTTTTAAAGTCCTTCCAACATGCCTCTGAGGGACCATGCTAAAGGAACCCCAGTCCTTGGCCTCTGCTGAGACTGGCAAGCAAGGGTCCTTTTTAGTGCTAAATGTGACTCCTGTCCACTAGCAATAGGGCCAAGATCACCCATTTCTATTATTTCCCTGAACAGCCATTAGATGGTAAGAATTTTCAGAGTGTGCTGTATGTGCTGGTTTTTCAGTTCTCTGGCTGTACCAAAAAACTGAAAAATAAATTTTGTTTTAAGTTGACTCAAAACAAAACTTTTCAAATATTTCAGGGAACCAAAAATTTAAAAAAAAAAAAAAAAAGTTTCAGTAGAACAAAATATTTTGCTTGACCAAAAATGAAACAATTTGCTTAGTTTTCCAGGTAGTTTTAAAGGCTTATTAATAAAATTGAAGTAAATTTCAAAACAAAAAGTTGTTTCAAATAAAATTGATACATTTCATTTAAAAAATGTCAAAATGAAACGTTTCCATTTTGGGGGGGGGGGGGGTTATTATTTTTTTTTCAACCAGAACAATTTGGGAAATTTGACCCGAATTTGTAAAATATTTCGATCTACCCAAATCTTCATCTTCTGGTGAAAAGAATTCTGGCCAATATCTGGCTGTAATCAGCAACCTAGAGGTGAAAGGTTTTGTCACCAATTTTGACATCCTGGTGCCAGAGGACCCCGCTCCATTGGCATTTCTGGGGGCAGTAAATGAGGTGCATCTTGCAGCATTTTCTCAGAAGCATCTGCTTGGAGGGAGAAGTTTAGGGTGTGAGTGCCAGGTAGTTTTAGGCGGAAGCCTCCCATGGATCCAGAGGGCTCTTGCATAAGAGGACTCCCAGAGTTGCAGAAGGAGCAGTCATCTTGCCTGGAGCCTCTGTGCGGCTCTCCTTGCCCCTCTCTTTCACTAAGATATCTTCCATAGGAGCTATGCTTCCTTGGCTCCATAGCAGTCATTGATAGGACACTGGAGGCGTTAATACTGCTTTGTGTGTGAATTAGGGAGCCCAGCAGGGGATAATGCTGTGGCACCCTCTTCTTTCCACATGGGATAACGATGAGTTACCCTCCTGCAGAGAATCGACTGGCCTCTTCCCTTGCTCCCAATTTTTTGTTTTGTTATTAGGAGCACTTCAGACAACACTTTGTGAAGCTCCCTCTTGTGTGGTGCAGAATGGAAGTCACCAGAAATTGTTACAGTAAAGTTGTCATTTCATTAGCACTCACATTGCCTTGTGTATTTACTATTGGAAGACAAAGATCTCAGTGGCTTTCACTGTAATTGTAACGACTGGTTCTCTGTGCAAAATAATCAGTCTCACAAATCCCACATTCAAGGTTTTGTTTTTTCTTCATTGCAACCTTTTAAATCGCTTCCTGATCAGAACAGAGTTGTCTTTTGTGTTGGACAGAGACAGTCAGGTGGATGGAAATTTGGTATAGGCCTGCTGTAGTCAATCTCTTTATCTTCTTTTGGCTTCTGTACCTCCCTCGCTACATGCAGCCTCCCTCTATTTATTGTAAAGGGACCCTTGTCTAGGAACAAAACCACTATTTTTTTTGCAGTGTAGGGAGTGGGGAACAGCATTAAAGAAGAACTCAGTTTGTTGTACCTGTCTAAACCCTTCCGTTCCCCAGACATCGCCAAGAGATTCCTATGCAGAGGGCTCCTCTTGGATTAAGGTATGCTTTTCCTAAACTGGTTATTTTGTGTGTGCATGTGATAAGCAATATAACATTAATCTTTCTTCCAAGAGCTAACCATCCTTTCTCTAAAGCATGCCCAAGCTTCTCTGGTACAGGGAGTGAGAGGAGAAGTTTGTGGTCCACTCTGACTGCAATTTACCAGCAATAGAACTGATTCAGTTATAAGTGTTTGTTTTGTAACCTTGCTTATAAAAATGGAAAGAATTTCTGTTCAGCTTTTTGTCCTATTTGGAAGGGATCCGAGCACAAGATGTAGGTACTTCTGACTGTTTAGTTCAGAGGCCTTGAACTCTCCCTTTGACACTGTTTTTACTCTGCAGCCTTGAACAAGTCACTTAAGTCCCGGTTCTGTCACTTTAACTTATGTGTTGCAAACAGTCTAACTGGGTAAGGGTCATACTCTCAGGCCCTTAATTTTCTTAATCAGTTTCCATATCTGTGAAATGGGGGTACTAAAATAATAACAATTAGCTACCCTATGTGAGAACGCTGTGATGAAGATTAGTTAGCCTATGTGTGGTGTTTTTTCAAAAGTTGGCTAAATGTTATCATTTAATTCTTTTTTGTTGCATTTCTTATTCTTGTAAATGTTTACCATAATTTTAAAGGCAGGCATCTTTCCTGAAATACTAGATTGAGAGGTAGATGTTTGAGTTTATAGTTTGCCTAAGCAAGCAGCAGTACCTGTGGGCAAAAGGTACTTTGTCTAAGGGTTTCGGGGAGGATGAGAGGCTTGCAGAAGCAACAACTAGGAAGCTCTGTAATTGTCAGAAGAGAAGAAGCTGTGTGAGTTTGCTTTTTTTATTTCCCTTTATCAGCAGCATGGCCTGACAAGTGTGCCTGGGCCAATTGTATGTGTAGTAACACATGAAGAGTGATGGTTATCATCTGTTTTCTTCAGTTTTATTTTTCATTATCAGATTTCATTGATGGATGAGGAAAAATAAAAACCAAGATGCTGTATTCTGAAATAAACAAAAACAAAAAAGGGAGCCAGATACTATTGCGTATTAGTGAGATTCTAGCATACCTCCGGGCAAAACTGTGGGCTCAACAATGGGCCTGCCTTCTAGCTGGCAAACAGCAGATCCCCAGCGTGTGCTGCCCTGATGCAACAAAAAGGGGTTCTCCAAAGTACCTGCACTGCAGGGCCAGAGGACCTGTTAGTCTCCACTGACTCAAGGCAGATGTCTCTAGAACTGGTCAAAAATCAGGATTTCCATCCAGTGGGAAATTCTGATATTTCAACATTTGTTTTCATCTTCAGTCAGGGACAAGAAGTTGAAATGCCAAAATATTTCATGTAGCAGAAAGTTCTGCCACTTCCAGGGGTGAAAGTAAGTTAGAGGACTTACTGGTATGCCAGAGTCCTGAGCAGGGGGTGTGGCCTCAACCAGAAGAGGCGTGGCGTTAACTGGAAGAGGCAGGGCCTTAAAGCCCCGGGCCCTTTAAATCCTGATTTTAAGGGCCAGGGGCTCCAGCTGCGGTAGTGGCGGCTGGGAGCCCTGGGCCCTTTAAATCACCCCTGACCTACCAGCTGCAGAGGCGGCTGGGAGCCCCGGGGCTCGGGGGCAATTTAAAGGGCCCAGGGCTCCAGCTGCCGCTACCTCAGTGGAGCCCCGGGCCCTTTAAATCCCCGAGGAGCCCTGAGGGCTCCCGGCTGCCACCGCTACCCCGGGGCTCTGGGCTCTGGCAGAGCTTTAAAGGGCCTGGGGCTCTGCCTTGGTAGCAGCTGCCAGAGTCCCTGCCTGAGCCCTGCTGCCTGAGCCCTGGGGTAGCGGCAGCCGGGCTCTGTTAGAGATTTAAAGGGCCCCGAAGCTCCAGCCGCCGCTAGCACCCCAGCCCTTTAAATCCCCTCCGGAGCCCCGCCGCCACTACCCCAGGACTTTAAATTGCCGTCTGGGAAAGCCGGTCCCGCTGTGGCACACCGGCTCTTACCAGTACGCCGGACCAGCTTACTTTCACCTCTGGCCCCTTCCAGCTGAAATGAAATGTTTCAACATTCCCGAATTTTGGCTCAGTTTGACATGAATCTGTCATGAGATGAATCTGTGTCTCACTGAGCTGCCGTGGTGCCTCATGGGAGTTGTCGTTCAGGTGCCTCATGCCACAATTCTCCTCTAAATCTTCCATGGTGCCCTGCAGCAATTCAACCAGAGGGGCGGACCATGTGGCAGCTCAAGCAAGCACAGATTAATGCTGAGCTGACCCCAAATAAAACATTTTAGTTAATTTGACAAACCCAAATGTTTTGATTTGCTGTCAAACCAAAATGAAATATTTTGTTTTGATTTTTTTTCCCTACTGAAAATCAAAATTTTGTGGCAAAATTGAAATGTTACTGTTCATAAACAATTTTGACAGAAAATTCCTGAGCATCTCTGGTTATCTCCCTCTCAGACTGGAGGAAGCAGTGAAAAATTATTGCTTCCTATCTCTTGGCAGGGTGCAGGACAAAGGCAGCCCTGTTGAGGGAAGGTGGCCTATGGTAACACTCGGTTGGGAGAAATTACTCCCACAAATAAAGTGGCCAATAGGTTATAACTGGGTTGCTCTCCTCTTTGCTTTGGACCTCCTGCATCCATTTAGGTTCAGCCACAAGTCAGGTGTCCTACAAACTGTGTAAAATGCGCAGAGAGGCCCTTCCACCTACTGGGCCTGATCCTCAACTGGTGTGGAGCCAGGTTGATTTACACTAGCAGAGGTTCTGGACCCTTTTTACTAGCAATGTACATTTTGGCAGACTGTCATGGTAGTGTGATTCTGAAGACACGCTCCTTAACTGCTTCATATGCTCCCAGTTTGTAACCTGTGCATAAGCACAAGTCAAATCAAAATTCAGGCCAAAATACTTTTATGTCTAGTAGATAGACTATTTCCTTCTTGTTGACAGCATAATAGGCTGGTTCCTCAGCTATGTGCCAACAGATTTTTTAAAAGTACCATATTTGAACAAAGTGTGTAAATTTTTTCATATTGAATCCATTTTTCCTCAACAAGTGTTATGACATTTATACTAGATTTTAGTTAAAATATTTTTCTAAGCGCTTTTGACTTTTCCTGGTTAAAACAGCATATTTTTCTTTCTATGAAATATTTATTCTTACAACTGCCCAAAGTAAGCTTCTGTTTTTTTGGCAGGAGAAAGTTGTTGGCTTCCCATTAAATTAACTGCTTTCTTTTTAATATTTAACACAGAGTATAGATACATAACTCTAAAAATATCTTGCAATTTGTCCATAATACTGGACTTTCCTGGATTCCATTAAGAAGTTGTACTACATTTTGCAGGTTTTTTTTCCTTGGTGTTTAGCTATAAAAACTGCTGAATGGAAGAAAATGAGTAAAATCTGTGTTTCTTCCCTATTCATCAATGCTGTTTTTACTCTTTGTGTAGACAGCTAATTTGCTAGTGGTTTGCCTGAGGGGAATTCAAGTAAAAAAGGGGGATCAAGTTACTAGAAAAAGGTGCTCCTGTCTCTAAAGAACAAAGTACAATGATTCAAGAAGAAAAAACTTTGAAAATTTGTCAAATGCCAGAGTGTAATTTATACCTGGCCAGGTTACACCATATACGAATATTTGTGTAGGCTATTTTTGCAACTGTTTCCTTTAGTAACTTGTAAATATGGATACTATCTGTGACTGGCAACCCCCTGCTGTTTGTGTCATGATCTGAATCCTTGCATGAAAAATGTAAGGCACCTCTGTAAGATATGCCTGCAGACCCAACCATTCTGTGTTTGTGCATTGCTATTGCTCATTTTCAACCTTTTTTGTTCCTCATTATCTCTTTTCATTAAATATGTTAACAAGCCTGTTCCTTAATTAATTTGTCCCTCATTGCAAAGGGTGCTCTAAATTCACCCTGACCCCAAACATCCATTGTTGTAAGTCTTTTGGGGATGGATCCAAAGCCCAAGGTATTCCATGTAATTCTTCCTATTTATTTCAGCAGGCATTGAATCATGCATTTGCATCAGAAATAACTATTTGTGAAATTTAAGCATCAGGAAATGTTATTTACAATAAAGAAACCCCACAGCCACTTTAAGCTTTCTACACTAATGTTTTTCTTGTCTTCCCTGTTCTCACTTCTAGTCCCACGTTTGGGTATTGGCAAGTTGAGATATTGTCCCAATGGGGTAATGTTACTTGTTTTTTTTAAAAAATGTGGTTGTTGTGAAAGCCACCAGATTGACAGGCCTGTCACGTGAACCCTTCTGTTTACGCACAGAACAAGTACAGCATGGATGATGGCTGTGCAAGGATCATGCCAGTGTGTGTAGAACTTCTTCTGGAGTGGGTGGGTGCTTCAGTCTTCATACCCATTCACTCCTTAGATTTTAGTGCCAGTTAGAGGGGGAACATCTGTGCACTAGAATTAGACCAGCAGCCCATTTCTCAGAGGCATCTGAAAAACTGTCATTTAGAAATGACTTTTGGTCACTACTTTCCGGGTTCATATTTGAATGGGTGTTCCACATATTCTATATTCCCTATCTCCAGTCAATCCAAGTACAGTAACAGTCAGGGTCTGATAGAGTAATTCCTTCTGTCCCACTCTAGACTTACAGCATCTTTGGGCCTGCTCCTTCTCAGAGCTGAAAATCTCTGGCTCTCATTGAGTTCATCGAAAGCCAAGTTGAAGATGCTATCCATCTTACAGGAAAATCTCAGTACTTAGCATGATTGGACCCTTTTTAGTGCAGGTGTGAAAGCAGCAAATTGATGGCTAACATACAATACATATCTTACATATTTCAGTAAGGGGCATCTGAGTGAATAGTGCAAATATCGTGAAAAGTGCTTGTAATTAACCCTTCCTACATAAGTTTGAGGAAAGCTGTTTTGATGCTATTTAAAATCTCTCTGGAACATTATACTAGCTTAAATTATTCATTAATAAGCAAGTCTTTCCAGTGCAATCAGATACAAAAACATCGTTTTGACGCCTACTAAACTTCCCAGAATGCCCTTTACTGTGAACGTGTCTTGATTATATGGACATCAGTTTTGACTGTGGAAAAAGATTCCAGTGCACCTAAGATCAGGAATGGTTACCAAAAGGCTTATGCTCTTGTTTGGGATGCAACACAGCTGCGAATAAATGGTTAAAAGTTAAATATTCTGCTTAGAGAATTTGAAGTGTCTCATAATAAAAATAGTCAGAAGTAAAGGGGAACACATACCTGAATGCTCTTTTTTAAATTTTTACTTTGTATTGAGTTTAAAAAGACAACATTATCTACAAGACTACGAATGAAAAGAAGCTGTGTGTTTGTTTCGCTAGAACTGAGAACAATGTCACTCTGATACAAAATCCAATATAGCCTCCTTATTTTAAAGGACATTGGCGTAGTCCCATGTTAATGGTGTCTTGCAATTCAGGGTGCACTTAAAAGTTGCCAAGAGTATTTTCCAGGGCTTTTGGGTACATTTCTTCAGTGAACTCCTTAACATGGTGGATTTAGATTCTTATCTAAAAGTGGATTGTAAAAGCTGGACCCTGGAACGTAGACTCCATCCTGCAGTTTCATTGTGTAAGTTCCAGTGCTGTCTAATTTTTCAGACTTGTAGCAAAGCTATTTTTTCCCCTGGCAATTTTAATCTAATTTAACCACTATAATCCCCCGGAATAACATCTCTTCAGAATGTTCAAAATTTTCAGCTCTTGAGCAAGGATTGGAATGTAGCCTTTTAAGAAGAAGTGTTCTTGTAATGGAAAAAATTAATATTTTTAAAAGAAATTTGATCATACAACTGTTACTTAGAATGAAATAGCAACTTATTGCATAAGATTGTGTATTGTGAAAATATTTTCAGGGAGCAGTGTATTTCTTAGATTGTCTTTGAAGCTATAGGTAACTTTTAAGACAATTAATGAGGTGTCCGTAGCCTAAAAATACGTTGGAAAAGGAGTTAATTTTCTAGCCACGTGTATTTAGAAAAAATTGTATAGAATGAGCCATATTTTTCTGGCCTTGTTCATGCAAATAATCCACTAATGTGAGTAATGCAAGCAGAATTTGGCCCGCTATGTGTATGTACATGAATTTTGAATGAAGTATAAATTATGGCCAAAATTTCTCAACATAGGTACTTGAAATTAAGCTCCTAATCTCTGAATTGGACCCGTAGTGCAAAGACTCATTCATGTGCTTAACTTTACGCCTGGGAATAGTTCCACTGAACTCAACAGGACTACTCTGATGTATAAAGTCATTCATGTGCAAATGTTTGTGGGATCGGGATCTTAGACCCCTAAAGAGAAGTTGTCCTGATTTTTCCAAGGTGCTGAGCATCTGCAGCTCCTAGTGAAATGAATGGGAGCAAGGGCTATTCAGTACGTTTGCAGATTCGGGTCATTTTTATTTTAGAGCCTAAATATGGATTTAGGAGCTTAATTTCGGGGTTCTATGTTTGAAAATTTGTCCTAGGCCTAATATATTTAATGAAAAGTTATACTTCCTATCTTTTAATATTGCAGTAGGATCTTTTTTTGGCTCATTGTTAAACTTGGAAAAATTGTTTAAACTTGTCATATGATTTTTATGACTGCAACGCATCATTATTATGAATGAATGCAAGCACACCTATAAAGTACCTATTTTGCCAACAAATGACCATCCATAAACATCAGGAGTAATTGCATGCTATGGGATTGTTAAGAACTTTGTTGCCTTTTTGCTGCTTCTGTCTACAAATTTTGGGGTGTGGAGGAAGGGGAAAAAAGGGAAGTTGTAGGAGGAGAATGTCTCTGGGGGCGTGGGGGGAGGTTGACCTGAATGAGAGGAACCCCTGCTGACATGGCCAGTCTGACCCATTGAATGGTCTGAATACAATAAATGCTGCTTTATCCTTTCTTGAAAGGAACAAGATAGCACAGCCTAAATGCCTGGGTGTGCTTAAATAGGGAACTCTGGGATGGTTGAGTCGAGTGTGTTTGAAATCTGAGCTCTCTGACAGCCTGGGAGCTGCCACAGGTCACCTGCCTTACTCCATGGGGATAGGCCCAGGTCTCACAAGAAATTGTCCATGGACGAATTGTAGTACAAATTCCTTTCTTTGTTGGTTGGCCTCTTTCACTAGACCACGGCCTATAAAATTTTGTAAAAACAATTCTTAAATATTATTTGAAAGGGCAAATGGCCATGCTGAAAGGTTTGACAGTTTGACATATAGTGCATGGTTTTGATAGCTTGGAAACTGAAATGTGGAGCCAAGACTCTCCTTATGCTTGTTATAGGCTCGGTGTTTTTTAAATAGTGTCTAGTTGCTGTGCAGAGTTCCTTTGCTCCTAGCAATTTGACAGGCAATAAGTCTGCTTCAGTGATCTTAAATCCTTTTAGACTAATTTGTGAGAGAGCAGAAAAACAGCTAGCACCTTTTGGATTCAATGCTCAAAAATAGAGAATCAGGTATTGCCAATTAAACTGCCATTTCAAACAATCATATCAAGACAGATTACTTTAAATTCCTCTGATAATGTCATGGAGTGCCTAAAGAGAAAGCAACTGGGAGTTTCTCTGCAGACAAAGGATTTGAGTGGACCGAACTCATCAGTGACTGAGGCAGAGGTAGTGTGAACCAGATTTCTGCATTAAAATGTTGCATATGTGCAACACGAATGCAAGCAGTGTGCATACTCTACCCCTGAATAGCCAAAGGCCATTTTTAAGAGCTTCTGGCCCCTCAGTCACTGGCCTACTAGTTAATTGCCACACGGGCTTCGTGACACATGGGCAGATAATATGACATTTTCAGTTTCTGTCACTAGCAAACGCCACAACGTTGCTTGCACTAGTTGCTAAGAAGCTGTCAGAAACCATTAGCAGTTGGCTAAAGTTGCCCTATGGCATTTCCTCATGGCATCAGCAAAACGAGCATAAATCACCCAGTGGAGCCTACTGCTATACTAATGAGGATGTAAGCTTGTTTATGGACTAGCATCATTTTTATGATTATTTCCACCTTTTCAGTTTGCCTTCATTTGGCGGTAGGAGAAGTCAACTTCAGGAATGAAGTCACTGCTGACATTTTACAAACGTGGTTCGTAGCTGCTACCATGTGGTTGGTCAGTGGTTCTTCAAGTTTGGTTAGTGATGTGATTTAAAAAAAAAAAAAAAAAAAAGGAAAGAAATTCTCTGGAGACCTCATAGAGGTGGCTGTATCAAATTGCAGAGTGAATGGAAATGTTAAAAAACACAATTGACCATTTAGACTTTCCTCTGAGGTTTAGTCTTCACAGGATCAATTTTCAATTTCAAAAAGTGGAAGAGGTTAAACAATTTATTTAAAATGTATGAAAGTATTTGCTTTTAGAATAGTTTGTTGCTTTATTATCCACTTTCCCCCTTTCACCTTCCCTAACTTGTGTCGGACAGGACTAGGGTTTATTGTTTTAGGCTTTTCTGAACATGCACCAGTATTTATACTGGATTGAAAGCATTTGCTTCCAATGAAAATCTTGTCTTAGATTACAACCCAGCAGTGTAATTTCCCTCCCAGATGGGAGTAAAGTAGCTGTATTTGCCTAAAAACAGTAGGAAGAACAAACTGTGCATTAAGCCAAGGCTGTTTTTGGCTTGAGCTAATGATGTAACAGAAACCTTTTATTTGGGATAGGTCACTGCCAGGGATTGAAGGAGGTGATCTGGCTCTCGCTTGAAAGGTTTCTCCATTGTATCTACATAAGTCTTCACTTAAAAAATTCTGTTCCTAATGCTTCTGCTTTCATACAGCAGAAATAAACAGGAAAGGTTCTGGGGAGTGTTATACATGGAATGCAGAAAGCTTTTCCTCTCCTAATGGAGTATATAATTCAGGTGCCCTGAAGGCATGCTTTCAGGAATTCTTTTGCCTGAGGTAATGGGAAGCTCAGGCTGCTTTAAGGCCTTGATTATCTATTGATGCACAAAGCTGGAAAAAAGTCATCTCCGTTGGATTATAGTACATATTTCCATAAATTATCAATGAATTCTCTTCTAGTCAGGCACTAGGCATTGCCTACTAAATTAATCTGAAGGGGGTTAGAAATGGATAGAAAGTATATTTTAAAAATAGCAGTAAAACAATCATAGGGAGGTGGTGAAAGACAGTGTCATTAGGTTAGAAGCTTTTCATTTTTAATCAATGAACATGTAATATTTTTCTTTTCCTTGCTCTTGTTTTACAGACAGAAAGTGGATTAGCCCATGGAAATTTTAAATGCTGTTGAGTTGTTTCCTTTGCTCATGTTTCTTTTATGCATTATTATTTTATATGGTGAATTGCTTCTCTGTATAAAAGCCTTTCTTTTTCTTTTTCTTTTTCGTTTTTAACCTACTGAGCTTTCAAAGACTTTATCAGCCAAAGATATCTGGACTCTTCATGAGGACCTTGTTTTATAAATATGAATATTCAAGTCTAGTCTTGCATTAAATACACACAATCAGTCATAAGGACAGCTACAAATTCACTACAGTCAGTAGTAAAATATGTAAAATACTAAAAATATAAAACTTAGTCACTTTTTTAGTTAAACTCTACATAATGTATCACAATTTTGACAGTCCAAAGCCCATCTTTTTTTTTTTATTCCTAACAGAACAGAGTTAAACTCTTGGTTCAGCTCAGTTTGGTTGATTTTCTTGGTCATTCTTGCCTCAGGGTGTAAAGAATACTTGCCTAATTGCATCACAACTCCGCACTAACCATAAAAGTACTATCCTTGGAAGCCATGGTACACTATTCAATCCACATGTGGGGGGGGGGGGGAGTTTGAACAGAATAAATCACTGTATGGATTTGTTTGTGAACTATTTTGGGGGCTTTAAACAAAAATGGTGCACTGATTGACCATGCACTCTAAACCTTTGTTTTTCTCTGCACACTAGGCCACTATTTCACCACAGACAAAAGCCACTGCTATCCAGTTGTATACTCCCGTAGATGAGCTGCTAATTTGGCGAGTTTAAGGCCCTCTCTGTGTTAAGGAAATTTGCGCTGGATCAGTGTAGAGGTGGTGCACCAGCGCAAGGCAGGGCTTACATACTGCATTGGTATAAATGTTGTTAACCCAGCATGAATTTATTTGGGCTGGGATTTTTAACAACATCTCAAAAGATTAGGTGCCCAAGTCCTGGTGAAAGTGAATGTGAGTCGGGCAACTAGCTGCTTTGAAAATTCCAGTCTTAATATAGATAGAGCCTCAATCTTACTGTTGTCCCTTTGAACTTGGGTAGAGGACCAAATGGTGCAAGAGATTTGCCAGCAAGCTGACTCTGAATTTGAACTTTGTATCTCAGAGTGGAACATGGCATCTGGGCTGCTGTATGTTAAGGTGACATAACATCATCAATACATTGCAAGCCACAATTTGAGTCAAACACCATTTGCCTGATCTGTAAACACAGAGAGATTTCTGTGATGAACAGGTAATGAAGAGACTCCCCCTCCTCCACCTTGGCAGGCAGGGTGCTTGTCACTTTTTTTGTTGCTGTGCTGAATCAAATGTGAAAAATGGCTATCTCATTCTTATAGTTGTTCAGAATAAACCAGAATTTGGCTGAGAGAGTTTTTCTCTCCCCTCCCCAGGAATTACAGCATGAAAGAATTTTATATCCCATTTAAATATTCATATACCCCAAAGTCAGGCTTTGACTGAAGTATCTAAAGATAGCATAAGTCAAAATTTGATTCACTATATTTACAGGTGACGGCTTGGACAACAGTGTAGCTTCCCCCAGCACAGGTGATGATGATGATCCAGATAAGGACAAAAAGCGACATAAAAAGCGTGGCATCTTTCCCAAAGTAGCCACAAATATCATGAGGGCATGGCTGTTCCAGCATCTAACAGTAAGTGAACTCTAGATCACATTTGTGAAATGAACATGGAAAATGTCATGGTCATGGTGGTAGTAGACAAAAATATTTAATAATATGTTATTGACAGGCAGTTCAGGGTGCTTTTCCAATTGTGTCTTTACATCATTTCTAGATGCCAAGAGAGAGAGTATTTATAGTATATCTTTGTTTTTGTTGCTTTTAGCTCTTTGGTTTGAGTGCAGTTGTTAACAGGAGGTCATCGGAAAGTGTGATAGATCTTACAGTAATAACATTAGACCAATCCTGCCTTGTTCACATGACTGCAGCTCCTGTTGACTTCAGGGTGAATTGCTGCTTTGTAGAGGAGAGCAGAGTTTGGCCCATTGTTCTGTTTTCTGGAGAACCTCCAAGAATCATTGGGGCGGGGGGGGATGGGAAAAACCAAAGCTTTTATTCAGATATGTGTCAGAGATCACATAATTCCTATCAGAGAGAGGTCAGAGCGTATCTGTTGTAATGGAAGAGCATCATTTTTAATTTGTTTGAGACTTTCTTGGTCCCAGAGTGTAAGGGTATCACTGTATTTAATATCACAAAGGGGGGGGGGAAGATGTACAGTTATTTGTTGCCACAGCAACTATACTTATTTCTGTGATTAGGAATAAAAATTCTAGGCAGGTGCACTGTGGTGGAGCTTTAGGCTTCCGCTTTCATTAATGAGGTATAGTATCTGTCAAACCTTCAGTTGTTACCCAATAGTCAGACATTTCTAGTGCCACCCTTTTTGGGGGTTAAATTGTGGCTTCCATATGGTGAAGCATCACCATGTGTTCATTCACGTGGGATTCAGTCCCACAGACTGAAATCCTCCAACGGACCCTTTGAGTAATGGAAGAATGAGGCCCAAACCAGGTATATATATTAAAGTACATCCCCACTTCTGATCTCCCACTGCATCAATGATCCACTCTCTTCCCTGCCTGTCATTGGGTTAGGGGTAAAATAAGAAGCCAATCAACTCAGTCAGCCACAATAGGTTTCTGCCAAATTAGTAAATTTCAATTAATGTTTCCTCTTGTCATCCCTACTTCCTTCCCTGTGCCAAATAACTAGATACTGGATGTCTGACAAACCTGTATCAGGCAGGGAATTCTTCCCTCCCTTCACCATCCTGGATTGCTGTAAATGAACCTTCATGCCTGATCACACTTGCCCAAGCCCAAGCCCAGATAGGTCCGAGACACCTCCCTGTTGATTTCCCTTACTGGCACAGTCCATACCAACTGGTATAGTGGCACCATGCTATCCCTTTCTCAAGAGCATCTTAGACCACTCCAAGGTGGTGTTTCAGAAGGTTGAAGTTACATTACAAACGAAAAGGGAATGTTTAACCCCCATTACAGGGCTGTCTTCTTACCAGATATACAACGAGAATCTGGCAGGCTCTGATGTCACTCAGTGACTTACAAGATTGCAGGCAACTGACATCGAAGTATTCTGCAAATAGCCAAAGGATACACTCAATCTTGGCCCTTAAGTCTAGTGACATTCTGATCCTCATACCAGCCTGACATCTCTGCGCCAGCTGGCTGATGCAGTGGCTGCCAATTTCTTTCCTATGCTCCAAGATTGGAGAGAGACACTGTGGCAACTCTGCAGTTACAATGCAAACAATTACAACGCACAACCAAGTGCAATAATCAAACTCAGACCAGCCCCTACACTTCCTGCTTGAACTGTCTTTTATATCTGAGGTGCTCTAAGAAATATTTATTATTTATATTATCAATATTTATTTCCAGAAGCACAATGTGCTAAGTGCTTTACAAACTTGGGCAATGGGTGTGAATGGTGCATTGCAGATATAAGACAATTGCTTTGCTGCAAGGTGCTTACTATAACAACTAGACTGCCACTAGTTGGTGGCAAGTACATTCTGGGGCAATGCCAATGAAGTAACCGCCTCATTCTGTAGAGTGAAGGCAGTAATCTCCAGGACCAGTGCAATAAAGGTAATGCTCTTTCTCCAGCATGGCAATGAACTGAAATCTAATTAAAAATCCACCATCCCTGCGGAGGAGCAGCCAAACCAGAGTTAGCTGTGTTGTAATTAAACAAAGGCTTAATGAAGATCCTCCTTATCCATACATTTGTGCAGCGTCATGCTGGCTTGAGGCTTGCCTGATCAGTCTTGTAAAACTGTAAAGGATCACACTCCCTACTTCCAGCTACTGCAAGAGGTTCATTGTTATAGCCAAGTCAAATCAGCTCCAGGTGGATCATGGACCGTTCTCCAATACAAAAAAACTTGAAAATGTTGCCCAGAAAAGCAGACATGTTAGGCTCTCATAAATATGTTATGGTTAGCAGCAGACTAAGAATACAAAGTTACCAGAATATGGTCATACATGGTAAGGAGATGTCTTTCTACTCTGGAAGGCTACATAGAGCTTTGGCCTATCTCTCCAACAGTGAAAGCACTAGAGAACATCTGTGTTGAAATGAGTGACCGATCACGTGTATGCAGAAAGAATTCAGTGAAGTATGTTGATATTCTGGAAAGAGATGACTTTAACTGGATTAGGCTTGGTAGAGAGCTGCACGGCACACTGCTTCTGACATGCCACATTAGAGACAACAGAAAAAAACGAGAATACAGTCCAGTAGCAACTGCAGGTATTTGGGGCAACAGATCTTTCTACCAGTTCAAACACTGTCAGATGCCAAGGTCCTGTAAGAACACCCATTGTGGAAGGCTCATGCACTCGCTTCCTGGAAATGAGACAGACAATGCCATTGTTTCTGTGATTGATATACCTGTAAGTTAGGTATTCAATGGTAGATACCTTACGATGATGATGCCCACAAGTTGCATCATTCTGTGGGGTTGCCTTGACTGGGGTTAGTAATATGCATGAAGCACCTGATTACTACTGAATTTTCCAGGCCCAAGTCAGAACTGGGAAAAATTTGGAAGTGATAACAGCCTAGTCCAGCTTATAAAACTTCTGGACATCTAATGACTGCTTGGTGCATCAGTCCTCTATAAATGTGTACACCAGAACCATTGCCTCCCCAGTGCATTGGACTCTCCTTACAGATTAGAGTACAATACTCATTCAATCCTCTCCTTAAAAAAAAAAAAATCTCAGGAAAAGATCTCAAACCTGCAGATTTACACATTCATCATGTAATCAGGCACAAAAAAAACCCCATAAAATTATAATCCCAAAAGATGTTTAATAACAATTTAAACTATTGAAGACTTTGTTTAAACCCATTAGGGGATTATAAACTACATTTTTTTAAATGGTGCCAAGAGGTAAATTCTAGGACTTCAAACACCTTTTTAAAAACAAATTACCATGATCTAAAATATGAATGAGCCAAGGATTTGCTCAAGGTAAATCTCGTCATTTAATCAGACTACCTAATTTTTTTTTAACATCATTTGCAAGAATTTTCTAAAGAGTTTGTTTTACTGAAATGGCAGATTAGACAAAATACTGGGATTTGCTGTCTGTAGAGTGAAAATAAGTTTTCTCCATGGCTATGTCTAGATTTTGAATCTTAATTAATAACCCTGATACATTTGTAAAAAATGGAAAATATACAAATAAATAAAATAAAAGCTTTTTAGCAATGATTTTATTTGGCAGAAAGAGCTTATTAGAAAGAGACTATTGTTTTAGAATATTGTAAGATTAAATTTGTGATCATAATTAGATCAGTTAAGGAGCATGTGTCATACCAGGATGTTTTTCTTTTGATGATATTACTCTAACATTAAAAATACTCAATCATGTCATATTACTTAAATTTAATATATTTCACATATATGTTTGGTTACTTCGCAAGCTAACTACTTTTTACATTCACAGTTAAAGCAAGCTCTGTTTTGAGTCTTTTCTGGTCGCTCTTCAAATAATGTACAGTTTTGCAGAAATGCAAATGTGGTTAATGTGCCTCTCAGACTATGTGTAGGTCCATCTAGAATGTGGATAGAGGTAGTAGTCACAGGCACAGCACATGAGAGCACACACTGGCCTGCTGACAGCATAAGAAGGGAAAGGACTGACTGAAACCAGAAATATTCTTTCTGTTCTCCTCCTCTTCAGAAGGATTGGCTGGAAATATTAGAAGGAAACAGTACAATTTAAATTAACCCTTCCTAACTTCATCCTGCACAGCTGATGTTTACACTGCAAAATACCATAGATCTCATGGAGTTTGCCAACATAACAGTTATATTTCAATATGGACTCAGAGACTTTTTTTTTTTCTCCAAACATATGTCTTCTCTTTCACTTAATTTTATTGTGGACAATGCAATAAAAAAATGTGTAAGCCTTCCTAGTGACAGGTGTCCAGGATTCATGGATGAGGAAGGCATCTTTAACTAAAAGGATGGCACGATGAAGCCAATCTTCCTTCACAGATTGAGAGACAGCATTTCATAGTAAGGGATGAAAATTATCCTGAAGATCTGTCGACATGCTCTCCAACAAAGAATATGAACCTGAGTAGAAACTTCTGGAAGATAAAAAGAACCAGGATTCAAATAGCTGCATGCAAATTAATTTATTGACATAACAATTTGTGCAGAGATAGTCTGGCAAAAGATGGAAAAAGCTTGACCACTTCAATCTTCCCCAAAACTGTTGTTTTGACTTGCTCTTCACCTAAAGAATTATTCCACATGATGATTGAGGTGGCTGAAAAGACTTAGGCTTTGCCGTGGAAGCTGCTTTTCTTGCAGCCTAGTTGCTGATGTCCTTCAACTGTCATTTTTTCACGTTCCCTGCCTATCTCATACGCCAGATGAAAGCTCTTGGATTCAATCACAGATTCCCTGTTCTGAAATACAGCACCTTGTATATTGTTGTTGTTCCTCATCTGAGCTAAATTGTCCCCGTAGAGGAAAACATGGTATTGACTGTTTTTTGGCTAATGTTGGATCATAAATGAGAAGTTCTAGTCAGTGGATTGCGAATGGATTCCTCCATTGATCATGCCTCTCTTCAAACAGACACTCCTCTGCCTCTACCCTACCAAGCCAATAGGCTGGTATCATTCTCTATAAGCCCATCTTTTTTCAGGCTTCTATCATTTGGGCCACAAAGGAAATTTGACTTCTGATTAAAACAACATATTGTCCAAACTGCCTGACCTATAATATCTGTCTTTAGCACCACATGACCTCTGAAAGCATTTTGGTTGAAGCCAAAACCTATCCAGTAGACCAACTAGATTTTTTTTTTTAAGAGAAATCCTTCTTCCATAAATCCTGTCTTACTTTGTTGCGGATTTTTTCCCACCTCCTGGCTTGTAGCCATTGTAATATGTGTGTGGAAACCACCATAAAGTTAAAGAATTTCAATTCCTCAGAAGCCAATGAAACACATTATTTTATAGTTTGGGGCAAAAATCCAAATCTTCTGAGAGTTGGAAGAAAACTGAAAAACTAAATATCCACCCAAATGTTAAAATTACACTTGCTTTAATTGTACTTGAACACCTTTTGTGTTCCGTTTTCAGAAACGACTTTACTATGAGCAGTATTTGCAGAAATACAATATTAGAGTGAATATTGGAAAATGTTCATGGAAAGCAGTCTCTTTTTTTAATCTACTGTAATTATTCATGGAGGAGACCTGATTCTTGGGTTAACCTCATTCAATAAAGTGACAGAAACATATAATATGGCCTCCTGTATCTGTCCAGTCAAAACTACCTGAATTTAAATACCAGACATTTTTGGGGAGGGGAAAAATCATGCCAACAAATTTCAGATCCAGAATTATTCACAGGAACATTTTGGTGAATTTTGAATAACCGATACATTAAAGGGAGTTGGAATATTGTGGCAAATCATTTACGTAATATTGTGGCAAACAAGAAACGAGGCAAAATTCATTGGCTAAATTTATTCGTTGTTTGCCTAGTCCATTCTCTAACACAGCTTCTACAATAGAGAGTTCTTGAAGTCTGCACTGTTCTTCAGACACAAATGACATGTCTATGTAAATTTCGAGCCTGAAGCTCCGGCTCCTTGAGTGAATACCAGTTTTTAAGGAGTTTCATGAAGCACCTGTGTAAACTAATAAGAGGCTTAATCTGGTCAGGTGAAAGTGCCATAGTGCACTGCCCGAGAAGGGTTAGGCATGGTAATCTGCTATGTAAAATTAACTCTTTTTTTAAACAGGGCCAGATTCAGAAGGAATACACAAAGTTGTGTGAGTTAGACTTCTGTGCCCTAGTTTAGATTCCTCTATGCCTGCTTACATCATCTGTATCCATGTCTATGGGGATCCATGATAGTATAACATACACTTTCTTCCAGCTCTTCAGTGTAAGTTAAGTTTCAGAGTAACAGCCGTGTTAGTCTGTATTTGCAAAAAGAAAAGGAGTACTTGTGGCACCTTAGAGACTAACCAATTTATTTGAGCATAAGCTTTCGTGAGCTACAGCTCACTTCATCGGATGCATACTGTGAAAAGTTTAGAAGATCTTATTATATACACACAAAGCAGTCCCCATCCTGTTTTAACTTGCATCTTTTTACAAGACCTGGTCAGAAAATATTTTGTGTTTTTTCCCCTCTGCAGGGAATGTTGACTTTTTTGTTGGAAAACAAACATTTTCAGTTTTTTGACAAGAAGGTGAGTTTTTCCACAGAAAGCGCAAAAAAAAAAAAAAAGTCCAAAAATTTGTTTTATTCTCTGTATTTATAGTCAAAAACCCAGCTTCAGTGAAAAGTTTTTGAACAGCCCTACTATTTACACCTTCTAGTTCCTCACCATGTAAATTACACCAATTTAAAATCCCTTGCATAAAGGCAGAGTATAAATAAGACTAACAAAGTCTGTTGGTGTACAATGATTTAACTTATCCCATCTTGCACCTGGACTTCCCGATTTGGAACCATAGTCTTTTTTTAATAAAGGATTCCCTTCACTTTCAGTAGTGTGCTACCATTTCAGTAAAGTAGGTTCTAGAAGATTTATTGCTGGATCTTCTGTCTTATAAACAGGAAACTGCGCAGAGAAGTATGCCTCAAACTGTTCCTTTCTTTATTAGTGATAAACCATTTTTTTTGTTAAGAGATGGACAATATTAACATACTGAAATCATTCTGATTTTTTTTTTCAAAAACAAAGCCCCTCTTATAATGTAGGTAAATAAAACATTGTGAGGGAGTCTAACACAGGAGAAAAATGGAGTTGAGGGGCCAAACGTGATCATGCCTGAAATGGCTTTGGAAATAACAGGTTTCAAAAATTTCCTAAAAGTTGGGGAGGGAGACAGTGTCTGATGTC
Source organism: Lepidochelys kempii (assembly GCF_965140285.1). NCBI lineage: Eukaryota > Metazoa > Chordata > Testudines > Cheloniidae > Lepidochelys > Lepidochelys kempii. Next base: position 194,771,642 of record NC_136382.1, on the reverse strand, counting down.
AAGGGACTCCTTCGGTCCACAACATTCTCTCAAGACAGCAGTGATGAAGTGGAACAATCCATGACTTGAAGAGCGGGGAGATGTATGATTCAGGTCAGCTAAATTCTGCCAGACTTTTGGGGTGTCTGGCTAATGGTTGTATTCACAATGGACCTGAACATACCCTAATTTCTAGATGGCTTTGGATAATTAGAAGACCCCCCAATTGAGTTTTAGTGCTTACCTGCCATGAGCTCAGAGGGGATACTGCCTTTGCATCCTACCTGGACAGTTACAGAAGAGAAGAAAAACCTAGATACAACCATCAGGTTTTGCCACCCAGACCTTGGACCCCCTTAAGTGGGTGTAGGATTTGGGTTAAAGCCAAGTAGTGTTTGGATAACAGACAACCTTCCTTAAGATTTTTTCTGCCGTGTGGCAGGTAAGCCCGAGAGCTACGTCTCTAGTTTGTCTTATGAAGAAGGTACAGTAGACTGTGAAGATACAATTGTTCACCAACCTGGAATCCAGCTATATTTTCTTCAGTGCAGCAGGTTGTAAACCCTGGAGGGTTATTAACCACAGCCTTGGGGTAGGATCATTTTAAAGCTGATAACTAGAATCTTAGTATTCTTATGAATAAAATATAATTTTAGTAATGTTTTCATAAACCTTAGTAATGGTGGCATTCTAGTAAACAGTGGCATTAGTCACATCAAACTTGCACCACATTGGCTTTTAAATTACTCCACCTGTCTGTGTGAATAGAATTTTCAGTGTAGAAGCGCACAGACAGCTGCTGCTAATGTTTCCTTGTCCCTGGGCAGATAATGCTGGCAAATCTACATGCATAAAAGACTGATTTGTGATGTAAAACGGTACCTGACCTACTGGCTCTAGTGCTACAAAAGCAATGGCTTTAATTACAAATGGCGGTGTTTAGTTTTGTACATGTTTATGTAAAGTGTCCTCTTCTAGTAATGTAACCTCTAGTTCATGTGCCCTGGCAATGGGACACTCACAGCAATAATTTTCAAAATAATTTGTGTTCTTTATTTTTCAACTAGAATCCTGTCTTGTTAAGATTCAGTTAATTAGTAAGGGGAGGCCCAAATGCCTTCTAGTTCCATTGGCTTCTCAGCACCATGCAGAGTTGGGCCCTCTATGAAGTAGGAATTGTGTGTATTATATAGTATAAAGTTTTGATGAGCTAGATTTATTTATTAGATTTATTGTCCTTTACATAAAATTGGTATAATACAGTGGTCCTTAGAGTTCAGCAGCCAAATTTTGCCCTGAGTTATACCCTGTAAAAACCCTTTTGCAGTTGATGGGGCTACATGGAGTGTAAATCAGGGCATAATTTGGCCCTACCAGTGCTGTAGCTGTTACATAGGAGAGATGTTTTAAACTCTGTTAATTGAAGGACAGAGCTACAGGGAGGGGATTTGCAGGATATTAACCACCCTAGGTTATTAACAAAACATTTGTGATACTGGCCAATAGGACACATGCATCCACTGTTGCAATTTTTACATTGTTGATATTAGTTTAAATGGTATGTTTGACTAGATTATAAGGCTCTGTGCTTCTGATTTTCAGAAGTGCAAATGCTTGCTGTAGAAACACACAAGGACTTCAGAGGGTTAAAGGATATAACGGTGCCATTAAAAATACAGCTTGCCAATGAGCTATTTTGTGAGAATGGTATAAATGTGAGATACACTTGTCTGGCTCATTTGCAAGCATTCTTTTTGACTTCTTTCGCACAACTGGTGTTTTTGTGTTTAATTTAACAAGAAATGAGTAGTAAATGAAAGCTGCTGCCTGAAATCCCACTGTGAGCGTGTTTTGCACTTGGCTCCCCAGTGAAAAGGCAATTTGTGAAATTATGTGATAGAGTAATTAGATGAAGCCAGGGCTTCTGATTGTTGCCATGCTTATGTGGCAAAGGTTTGCTGGGGGGGGGAACGGATTATTACCCTGGCAAGTTGGCTCAAAGCTTCTTCATTTATTTGTAAACAGAATATTTAGTGACCGCATAGGAAGTAGCTGTAATCACCAGCTCGTAAAGAAACCACAGCAGAGCTTTTGGATTTTTACAGAGTGCTCATGTAAAATTTAAGCTGGGAGGCAGAATCCCTGTTAATGTAATTAGGATCTAATTTACCACCCTTTGCACACAGATGTAATAATGTCTAGATATTTATTCTATCTTTAAGCACATTTCATATACCTCAGTTCAGCAGCTACTGAACAGAAACAGGTGTGAACACTTTTCAGATTCATTTTTACACTGTAAACGCACAGCGATTTAAGGGGTAATATTTACCAAAAAATGAGGGGAAAGAATGTCTGCAAATGAGGCAGTAATGGACAGTTGCCCTTTATGTACTGATGGATTTCTCAATGGTTAAGTAAATTAAAGCAAATGCTAGAAAAATCAATAGGCTTGCAGAGTCTTGGTTGTGCCTCATAGACTTCAGGACAGAATGACAGATGTGGTGCGTATGACCCATTTAAGTATTAATGCTTGGGAAATTGCCTCTGTGTGCAAGGTTATAGGCCTAGAAATATTGTTATATTAAATTACAGACAATAATGTTTTAAAGTATATGTGGAATTTTTGTTTCAGTTTAGTTGTTCTTCTGTGTTACATTTGTCCTGGAAGATTGGTTGCTTAGTTGTTTCTATGGTACACTACATCTGTTTTGAAAATTCACTGCATGAACTTTTTTTTATAAACCTGCAATTGAAAAGCAAGTGTGTTGCACGCTGAAGGGATATAGTGAATGTGTTAACCAACAAATATCACATATGAGTGAGTCTGAATTAAGAATAATTAAAAGATGGCTTTCCACATGTCGAAAGAGTTTATGCAATATATGGAACAACGACATTAAATCAGATTATTCTGTATGACTCTAAACACAAAACAAGATATTAATTGAAATATATGCTACAAAGGGCTAAAGAAGTTAATCGCGGAGGGCTATAGCTTGCTCACCTTACTCATGTGAGTACTCCCATTGATATCAGTGGGGTTACTTATATAAGTAAGGTGAGCAGGAACTGACCCTGAGTGGAATCTTCTAAACAGAGATGAAATTCAGATAGGGTGACTAAGTAGAATACCTCTATATGTGAGTGTATTGTTGTCAAAGACTTTTGTTACTTCCAGAATTACTTCTAGGTACGACAGCAGGGAAGTAGACAAAGTTAACTGTCCTGCTTGTGCAGTCTCTTGGAAGAATAATGTAAAACTTGAATTTGCAAATGTAAAATGCAAGGACTTAAGAGGACTAGCACAAAATGATTGCTATAAAGCCAATGTAACTCTTTCTAATCTTGTTCTCAAATGTCCCATATAACATATAACTTTTATAACACCACTGATGCAATGGTGAAGACAGAACAGAATGTTTAGGGGGAGATCCACTGACAGCCTGACATGCAATGCCAGTTATCCTGTGTTCCTCCCAAATCTCTCTGTCCATGCAAGTAGCAGTGTATAAAAGTTGGTATACATATATAAAATAAATATTAAATACAGTTTTAGATCATCACAATATGTTGCATGCCTATTGCTAACATTCTTCCAAAGAAAATTAACCGTTAAATTCCCACTGGACACTGATACAGAATCCAAATGCTACTTCATTCCAGTGGCACTTACTGTATTTATCAATTTCCATTCCTCCCAGCCCTCCTCCACACTTCTGTTCTTTGCAGCATCTTTCATATTTCAAATATTTGTTAGTTTTATTTTCTGCTTCCATTTTCCAAAAATGTGAGAGCTTGACCAGAGAGTGAAACAAAATGTTGTCATTGGGTCTAACAACTGCACGCCACTCCTGGTAGCTCCTGTAAAATGATGACATTGCAGAAGGACAGATCATTACTTTTGGGCCTGTTGAAAATGTATTTGCATACTGAGGATGGATGAGAGAATAGTCCTGAAGGCTGCCAGGCCCAGGCTGTGTAATAAGGAGCTGGTGACAGAACCTTGTCATTTGCCCACATCTAGCTTCATTGCTATGGTGACAATATGCAGTGATGAAAGTTATCATTAAGGTTCGGACAGCATGCTCTATGGTTCCTATAGCCGCCAGCCTCTTTGCTGTAGCATATTAGAGCTGATAGCCCTTGGTGTTAGAATTGCACCAAATCTCTAATGACAGAAACTATGCACAGATTTTGGATACATGGTGCAATTGCTTCTAGCACAGTTGCCAACCTTGGCAACTTTTTGTGTCAGTGTCAGAAAATTGCCTGTATTTTCTTAGTTATTTTTATAAACCTTATTAGTCTTAGCAATGGATTTTCTTGATTTATTTTGTGTGTGACAAATGAAATAATATATTTGTGAGAAGTCCATTTTTATGTGCTCACATTTCTGTTTCTGTATTGTGTGAAGGTAAAGATCTGAGCATTTTCATTTTGCTGTAGATACAGCAAACATATCAATCCTTGTTTATTTGATAACTGCTTTCTTAAAATACATGTTTGAGGGGGGCCTCCTGAACTAGATCATTTGTTTTTGTCCTGACCATTAAAGATCAAAGGTCACTGGGAATCTAGAAGCCATTAGTCAGTGGCTGTTCTTTGCTGGATCCCTAGGTTGTCAACTCACTAGTCACCCATGGCAACCTGGGCAAGATATGCTGTCAGTGACTTGGCAGGGAGCCTGCTTTACTTCCAGATTGCATAGATAAGAAGTGGAGCAATTGCTCTCAGAATTGCTATAAAAATATGCTGACATAAAATCTACATTTGAAATACAGTATGCGCATTTCCATGCACATCTTTGTTATAAAAGTTATATGTTATATGGGACATTTGAGAACAAGATTAGAAAGAGTTACATTGGCTTTATAGCAATCATTTTGTGCTAGTCCTCTTAAGTCCTTGCATTTTACATTTGCAAATTCATTTTTAGTTTAGTAGCAAATGGCACTTCAGAAAGAACAGAGTTGACTAAAATGTGCTTCCACACTTGCCAGTACAAAAGTTCACTTTTTTTAAACTTCAGGTATTACATTGTTTCATTTAAATAGATTGATTCCTCCCCTCCCCCCCCCCCCCGATGTTAAAGTACATTTGGCAGTAATAAGTTTATACGTATTAGGAACCATCGTCAAAAGACATAGCTGCTGAGTCAATTCACTCAGCTTTCTTCCCCCATTGAGCCCTAATGTGTCCCAATCCCCCACCCCTTTCAGGGAAAACATCATCAATTATGAAGCTGACAGGAGCCTGGGACTCAGTGTAAGTTGCTCCTTGGGGTTATTCATCTTGGACCAAAAAAACTGGCACTCAACAACATTCATCACTTCCACCGACATAAAGTAACTGAGTAAACAGTGGGGTGAATTATCAAAGGAAAGGGGGGGGGAAATATTTTGAATACATAGGAGGCAAGTTAGTTTGGGCTCAAATAACAGGAGAAATTGAGTCATAAACTAATTTGCTATTTATAAACTTTACATTGTAATTTGATATTACTGCTGAATGTGTAGATTAAATCATCCTTTGGCTACAGGGGTTATGGTATTCTTCCTTATGTCCTGACGTTAAGTGCTTTGCATTATTGCACTAATGCTGCTAAGATAGTTGCCGCATTCCTCTGTAGAGGTGTGCTTTCACTGTTGTGTGGATTGATTCCTGTCAACACTCTGTGTGTGTGTGTCCGTCCGTCCGTCCATGCCATATAAGTGATTGATTCTTTATAGTGTGTAAAGCACCTTTATGGTGAATGGCAGTACTGTATATAAGCTTGAGATTCTATTATAATTTAATTCAGTGGGATCATATGGTAAATATGTTTATTACAAGGTGTTTTGAATAACCTTTGATGGAAATATTTCCAAGTGGGATCTTCATTGTATGTTAAATTGATACAATGAACTCTTTAGGCCAAAGTCTCCAGTAATTTATATTTACAGATTAAATTGTTCCTTATTACAGAAAACCCTGATATTTAAACTTGTACAGTTGCTTACATTGCGAATTTGACCATACTTCACTTGTTGTAGAAATGTAATAGCGCTCTGATGAGAGAGGAGTAGTTATATTATTATATTAACCATACCACCTGGGTTCTTTAAATCTGTCTTGTGGTTAGATGGTTGTCTAAATAAACATAGATTATGTAGAGGACTCTTTATCTTAGAGCTGGCACTACTTATCACTGAACTTCCTCCTCCTTCCTCCCTCCCTCCCTCTGACTGTGAGTTCTGTAAGAAGATTTAGGAAGCATAACTTACAGCTGATAACCTTTGAATGTTAGTTCAAGGAAAATGTGCCAGAGTAACAAAAATTTTACAAACTGTTCTGCAGCCTATTAGAATAAAAAATGCTGTGGCATAACACTGATTTAAAGGAAGAGACATTTGCCAAGGTCTTTACTCTGGGAACTGGATGTGAATTTGGTCTAGACTTAAAGTGATCAATAATTTTAATATTTGAACAGTAGTAAGAGACATCAGGTGGAATGAACCTGTGTATATTTCTTAAATCATCCCTCTGCTGGAGGTCTTATTTTTAACTTTCCTTAACTACCGCTTCCCATAATGTTTCTCTTGGACAGATTGGTTTAGCTCTACTGTTTGGAGTTGAATTGATCTTGACACAGCACTAGAAGATGCTGTTATTGTCACTTTTGTTTGATGGTAAATGATATACACCTGAGTATAGGAAATAAAAAGACACTGCAAAATAATCAACAGCTTATAGTCCTACATAAAAACCAAGTGGCTCTGTGTAGTAGTGAAATCAAAATAAGAGTGGTTTGAAGCATGCTTATTGGGCTTGCAAGAACTACTTACATGCAAACATGCTAAGAGGGTAATAAAGGTCTTTGGGGTCCTTCAAACATGAATTCCCCCCCCCAAAGAAAATAAAAGTCCCCCATTCAATACCGCAAGGCAATGTCATCACAATGTTGGAAAGCCGACTCACAGTTACTGGGTTATTGCGGGCATTTCTGCCCTTGTCGTTTGGATTACCACAGTGCCACGCGTGCAGTTACACAATGCATAAAGGCGAGGGTTATTTCTAGGACAGATAATTGAACATTAATACTCGTTGACATTGTCGTAGGAATGATATGTCAACCTGACAGGGACTATGTGCTTACATCTGGTGATTGGCTGCAGACGAAGGGGATGTTTGTCAGATCAGACCCGGGGCCTCACTGCAGTGGAGCCAAGGATGATACAGCCATTAATCAGGAGCTGCCATCTTGGGCAGAGATACCTTCTATAAAACATTTATCATGTAGATGCTATTTTTATTTTTATTTTTTTTGGCCTGATTTTACAAGAAGCGTATTTTTTTTATTGTTTGTGATACAACAAACAACTTTAATGTTTCACACACATTTCTGAGAAGCATATGAACCATTTTTAATATTAAAAAAGTGAATAGATAGAAGTTACTCAGAATGGTACAATCTATGATCAAGTTTAGATAAGGTGCTTCTGATTTATCATTAGGAATTAACTCTCCTAAAAATTTAATAATAATACCTACCTCTTATCTAGTGCTTTTCATCAGTAGATCTCAAGTGGGATTTAACCTTCTTGCAATTTGCTGTTGCCAACAAAACTTTCTAGGCAGTTTGTTACAGATAAAGCAAGTGTATTGCAATCATACTCTTGTCTCCCCAAAATCATGCGAACAGTGTCTTTCAGTACACTTCTTATAAATCTTTAGGGAGCTAATTCCTTTGTCACAGTGTTTCTATGGCCACATTTTACTGAAGATGTACCATTCAGAAACATGAGAAGGAAATGAAAAACAATTGCAGAGCCTCTGACGCTACAGCTAGGACTGCATTCTTTAAAATAGGGGTAAACAACCTTTTTGTTATTTCTCACACAGTTTTGCCCTGCATAAAATGTTATAAAGTGGGGCCCCTGAGAACATCCATTATCCCATTTTGGTTAATATCACAGATTTTTAAAATCCCAGTTTCACTGAAGCCATGAAATAAAACTTTCATCCGTAAAGATCGAGTGTCTCTTTGTTACTAAAATAAATGAAGCCATTAAACAAAATATATGCATATAATAATCAAGTTCATCATTTGGAATAATCAAAATGATAGAATTTTACATTTTTTTAATTGGAGCAGTCATCTGAGAAAGGTTCATGTATGCAACAAGATCAAATGTACCTGGTCTCCCTATTACTTTATGGCTTGTTAATGGTGACTTTTTTTTTTTTTGGTCTTTAGCTACTTTCATTCAGGTCTTTGTAAATGAAAGTGGAGTGCTGGTCAACAGAGGAAAAAAGGCATGCAAGTTTTTCAAGCTTAGTATTGACAAAATAAATTAATGTGTTGTTATCTTCCTGAATTATTAATGGATATCATATCATATAAGTGTGCTGAAAGCTATATTAAATCTAAATGTTTCTGTTTGAAAATTTGATTGCCTATATAATGGTGGTACTTACCTAGGCATCCAAGTGTGGTTTGTTGTTGGTGTGTCTGGCCCCTGACTGAAAACCATTCAAAACAGGGTCTTGTAGACTGTTTCCTTTGGTACTGGGGTTCTCCAGTTCCCCCTGCCAATCCTCTTTAGGTGGCTGTATATGTGACCCGTTTTCTCTTACTCGGAGGGTAGGAAAGAGGCCTCCACTGAGATCATTGTCAGTGCCTTTCCGTGGATCATTCAGCATCAGATTCTCATTTAGGCCCTGATCTTGCAAAGACTTAAGGAGATATTTAACTTTACATATTCTGGGTGGAATCCACCAGGCTCCATTTAACTGATGAGAATGGCTACTGACTGCCATAGGGCCGGGATTTCACCCTACCAATAGGTCCATTGACTTCACTGTAACTGCTCAGTGTGCAAATTCTGCCTCCCTTAGTCATAGTAAGCCCCTCGCTCCACAAGCAGTCTCACTGAAATCCAAAGTACTACACAGTGTTAGTAAGAGCAATAGGGTTTGGCCCATAAAGATTCATCAAAATCCATTTGAAGTCATTGGGAGTTTTCCCATTGACTTCAGCAGGAAATGGATTGGTTCTTTAGAGAGGGCTCCAAAGAGTCCAAGCATGTCCCCAGTCCAGAGGAATAAGATCCCATAAACCCTTCTCAAGTCTAAGCCTTTCATACAATTAATGTTCTTAATAAATCATATGGATCAATACATTGTGGTCTAGTGAACAAACACATCTGCTGCTAATTTAAGGATGGAACTAGAAATGTGGAGAGGAAGAGAACCAAAGGTTTCCTCCACCCCTTGTTTTGTCTCAGTAGGTCTAGGTAGGAATATTATTACTCTGTAAAAGCATGTCCATTTTACATTTAAATTCATTAATATTATCTGCTAGAGTCCTTTGATAATTAGGATAAACAATTAACTAGAGCACTTTTTCCTTTTAAGAGTTGTAAATTTATCTCTCTCCTAGTAAATGTAAGTTACAAAATTAACCAGCCCTGGTCAAAAACTGCACACAGTTCTGCACCCTGAATCCGTCAGAGATTTCACACCATAAGTTTGTGTAGATAAATTCTCTAATCAGAAAGCAGAATTGATTAGTTAAGTTTACAGTTTAAACTTGACTGTATTATTCATATATGCAATATTACTAAACGTAAACCCTTTTAGCTAGGGTGACCAGATAACAACTGTGAAAGAACAGGATGGGAGTGGTGAGTAATAGGTGCCTATATAAGAAAAAGTCCCAAAAAACTGGACTGTCCCTATAAAAATGGGACATCTACTTTTAACCGAAGAAAACTCATTAGCTAGGGTATGAAGAATGCAATTTATGAGAGAATCTAATGATAAAGGTAAAAATACTGGAGAATGAACTATCAGAGATGTAAAAGCTGAATTGTAGGTGAATAAGAAGAGAGAACATTTAAATAGCTTACCCTGTAGCGGAATGTGAACAGTTTCATGAAAACCCAGCTTTAGTACAGGTAAATTGTATTTGAATTTCAACTTCAGATCTGTATACAACCTATTTGGCAGATGTTGAATTGATAATGCCTCTGTGTTAAAGAATTCTGATTGTTTCTTGTGCTACCTTCACAGCTTATGAAAATGCAAGTAGACCTACCTAATGAATATTAATAAGAATGATATCTGGATAACCTATAAGCTCCTAGATCTTTGGAACTTGAATGGAGTAGTCAGAGAATTGGTGTGGCTTTTGGCTCCTTGGAATTTACATTCTTTTTCAGAATAAACTTCCATAATGTTTTTATATTATCATTTAATAGCTGGTTTTTGGCAACAAGAGTTGCTTCGCTCTCTCCATCCACAGTAAGAAATATTTATATAATAAATATTTCTTCCTGTGGCTAGAATGTATTAAGACATTTTAGAAGAAGGGACAAAAAGCTTAGGTGAAAAGAGAAACTGGTTCACCTTCATTAAGGTACGGATCCCTTTAATTTATTTACAGCCACGTGACAGCTGCATCAACAGCCATGAAAAAAGCATGTGAAGGGTTTTCTTTTTTTGTTTGGTTTGTTAGACAGACAAACACACATGTATGAAGCAGCTGTGATGGTTAGCAAGCATGAGAATTATACTGATGAATTCTGATATCTGTTTCTTTAGAGTAAATTCTATGCAAGTGTATTAGATGCACTTTTACTTAATTAACATTTCCATAGATTTTTAAGCCAGAAGGGACCATTAGATCATCTAGTCTGCCCTCAAACACCAAAATATTATTGTGTGAGGCAATATTGTCAAGTGGTTAGAGCAGGGGACTTGAGAGTCTAGATCCCCAGTCCTGCAGTCGGATACACATGGGCCCAGTCGGAGGTCCTGTTTAAGTCAATGAAGCATCACACAGGTGCAAAATTCCACTTGCACAGGTCAGGGACTTGTGTTCTATTGAGGCTTTGCCCTTGACTTACTATGTGACCTCAAGAAAGATTCTCAGTGTCTCTGTGCCTCAGTTTATTTCTGTGTAAAATACATGGTGTTGCCAGCTCTTGTGACGTTTTCCCCAAGTCTCACGATATTTGGTGTTTTTCCTAAAGCCCCAGTTCCTGAAGTCAGGTGATTACATGAGAATTTCATTTCTCATTTAAAAGGAAAAATAAGTTCTTAGAGAAGATCGAAAATGTGAATCCTAAAAGCTCAAAATCCTGAAGGTAAATAAAAAGAATCTGAAGTCTATTATTTTTAGAGTGTTCTCATGATGTGGGGGGCCTGATTTGTGGGGTTTTTTTGAATGGTTGGAGTGGATAGAGTAATACTCCTTGTTGAGAAGTGCTGTTTATGAGGATTGATTGTTTGCAAAGCACAAGGCAAAAGATGAATTTGTATAAGTAAAAAATATCATTGTTATTGTGTGGTTCTGTTTAAATTAATTTCACAACTGAAATATCTCAAATGGAAATCATTTGTAAACAGACATTGCTAGAAAATCATAATGGGGGCTGATGTCACATTTATTTTACAATTACAAACAAGAGGCACTTTTTGTTTCTAAAACTGTTTAAAAAATACTTGGAAACAAGAGCTTTCTAAATCCATGTCATGGATTTTGTAAAAAGCACCCCCACCTCCCCCTTAGCATGACAAAAAAGCTTAAAAAAATTAGCCTGATATAAGGGGAAAAGTCATTAAAATGCAGTTCTTTCAATTATATACCGTTATTTGTCATCTTTATTGCTTTTCTATAGTTTTCATTGCACCTTTAATGGTATGCCTGGTCAGAAAAGGTGAGATGGAATGTGAACACACTTGGCTGCTGAAGCTGCTGTTAGAGCCTACTAGCTGTGCTTGAATCCCTGTCCCTGTAGATTTTAATGTCCCCACAGACTGCTGGCAGCCTGCTTCCAGCTGTGGCAGGCATGATGCAGTGAATTGCTTTTGAATGTTCTTTACTCAAATAGGCAGTAATTACAAGCTTAAAGAGGTTTAGTGGTCCAGTAAACTACATAATCACCCCTGAATTAGCCTGGGCTCATCAGTTGCAGTCCAGCAAGCTCAAGTCTGCTGTTTGTATGCACTCTTTATCACATAGCAACCTGAGCAGCAGGTGTGGAACAGCAAGAATCCCCCATAAACACAACTGTCTACTGGGGACAATGATCTCTAATGAGATGAGGCTACACCATCACTGTAATTTAAGTGGGAAAATTAACGCCAGAGAATGTGTACCAGTTCCAAGAGTCTTTAGTTATATTGGGAACAGTGCTGTTTCTCTAGGTTTTTCTGGATCTTTAAATGCATCTTTCTTTTATGAAGAACACATTGTGATTTTTGCCCATACCTTGTGTGTTCTTTATTCTTTTACAAGGATATCTTGTGAATATTTAATGGTGGACAGGGCATCTGTTCAAGGACTTTTGATGCTAACAAAGAAACATTTCAAAATAGCAGCTTTATTTTTCATCTCCTTCCATGGTACTTTTTCTAATGAAAATTTGTAAATGTAAAACCTCTTTATGTTGGCATTTTAGATGGTCAGCTGTGTGTGTGCATTTGTAAAGCTGTTTGTAAAAACCTTTTGGGTGCTGTGCAAGAGAAGGCAGTTGAGTTTGAGAGAATATTTTGAAACTGTTCAGTTGTTACGCTGTGTACTATGAAGTGTTATCTCTTTAAGACAGTTGTGCTACTTTCTGAGGGGGGAACTCCTAGGTAAGGGAACTTGTTGAATAGAACACACCCCCTTAGTGTTCTTTCACTGTAATCTTGTGACCCAATAAGGTGTGCCTAGGAGCTTGTTATCCACAGTATAAGGAGAGATGCTTTGAAATACAGAACACAGCAAGACAGAAAACAGAGAACACAAATAGAGGTTTGGCAAAAGCTTCTTGGGATTACCACCTCTATTGCTATCATTTACCAGAGACACTTGAAAATTTCCAAGCCTACCTGTTATAAAGTCATTTAATGCAGATAAAGACAGTGAATTATTACTAAGAGTAGGCTGCTAGTTAGGAGATATTTACCTGAATTAATCTGCCTCAGACTCACCCTACAAAACAACAGAAGACTTTTATGGAGTTTGGTTCTTCTGTTTACTGCTTATTTATACAACATTCACAGAAACATTCTGTTAGAGTTGTGGATTTTTCCTCCTTGACAGGAGCTTTTAACTTGGAAGAAGGTGGGGGCAGACAGCAGATTTTTATGAGCACTGTTCAAAGATGGATTTAACCTTTTGAGATCTGTGATTAGCTTTCTGATGTGAAGTTGGACTAATTAAAAAGCTTGCTTTTAAGTATGTGAATTTTAGTTATAATTGGATTGGAAGTTAGGTAATGCCTTTACTCTGTTATTTCAATGTCACTCATGTAATATTTCACTGCTGTTTGTACTACATTATAATTAAGATAATGTCCCTTATTTTAAGGATGCACCGTTTCATATTACTTTGTCCTAAGCTATTTATCTTCAAATGCAGTTGGCTTTTGTACAGTATTGATATGTTTAAAAAAAATAAACCACCCTGGACTTCAGAAAGGGAAAGTTCATCACCCCAATATAATATCATATAGACTAAACTAACAAAATAGCAAGGAATTACTTCTGTAATGAATTAACAAAATATATTGTAATATATATAATCGAACACTGTCAGGTCAAGCAGATGCCTACTGTGTGCAGAATGTGAAAATGCAGCCTGAAGAACAGGTTGGCTTTTACTGGATTAGTGCTTCCTGTTCACATTTCTGACATTTTGTACTCACTCACTCTCTGGCTCCTAATATATCCTGTGTAGGGGATGAGCTGAACTCCCCCCACCCCGCCCCAAACTCACACACCTCTTCTCCCCCCCTCTCCCCCTTAATGAATACTTGCATTCCGCATAAATTGATACAGGCCACCAGAAAAGTATTGGCAGAGTGTCCCAAGCCATACCATCTCTCTCCTTGAACGCTGGCGAGGATACTCACGTTTGTGTATGCCAAAACAGGTTCATAGACAGCTCTTGCAAGAAATTCTCTACAAAAGGGAAATGGAAAGAGAGAATCATAGAGCAAGGAGGGCATATTTTCTCAGGAAAATGCAACTTGTCCACTGAACAGTATAGGTCTGCCCCCATTCCCATTCTTCCCCAAACAAAACTAGGTCTCCTTTTTTGATGTTCAGATACTTTATATGGTGTATTTTCCTTACTAAGGGCCAGATTCTGGATACCTTTACTCACCTTGAATGGTACCTTACTCCTGGAGTGGTTCCCACTGGCATCAATAGGACCTTTTGTGGAGTAAGTTGTTATTCAGAATCTGTCCCTTAGGAATTCTCTAATGTAGTAGAAGCCAAACTGCAATGTATCCCTTTACATTGTAAAATATGCAAAGGTACCACAGTTACTTCAGATATTGCATGTTTTTATGTATTTTTAACTTTAAAGAAAGGAAATATGGCTTTTGATTTTGCATTTACATTTAACTTTTCAATAACTATCAGTGCAGGAATTTAATAATAATGTTCTTAAAATGACATTGAGAAGTGGTTAGCTTGTTAAGCTTGTGTGTGTGTGTATAATTTTAAAGGATGACTAGGTCTTCTTTGTGTATGTAATATGAATATATCCTTCTATTATGTTTACTCACTACATGTGTTTTATGTATTGAAAAACCAATAAATGAGTTTTAAATAATAAATCAAATAGACAATATGTAGAGCCGATTTACAGGGCTAAACTTGTAACTGGTTGTGCGAAAGTTGTAAAAGGTTTTCTTTTGTATCTTTGTGGATGTATTTAGAATAAAGCGATTGCTGTAAAATGTTTAGCTTTTCCTTAGATGTGCAGCTCATTCCCATGTGACAAACAAGATCTAGTTTTCAGCTTCCCAGCTGATTTTCATAGCTGTACACCTCAACTTGGCAACGTCTTAGAGCCATTACTAAATAGGACTTATCTACAAACTAATTCACCCACTCATTGAAAAATGAGCAATCTGTGTCTAAATGCATTCTATTTATTGCTCAATCTAAATACACTGTTTGAGAATTAAGAAAGCAGGTTGAAATCTTGTGACTTTACTGATAGTATTCCAAATGCTTTTGGCTACTTTGCTAGTGTAGACACCCTAGTTATTCTTTTGATTCCAGCATGTGTGAGGATACAGAACTCAACTACTATAAATTCAAGCTATGTTCTTAGACTACACCATGCACTGCTTTTGTAATGCAAATAGCAGGCACAAAGTGTCTCTTTGATAATGTGCAGTCAGGAGACAAAAAAGCATTCACTGAAACAGTAAAACTAATTCATAAAGCTGAAATACAATAAGGAAGCATTATGGATTTTTTTTAAATGTATCATAGATCAATTTAATTGTGAACAATATAAACAATTCACGTGTACAACATATAACCGCTGCCGCCCCCCCCCCCCACGGTATCAAATTTTTTAATGTGATAAAGTTTTGATTAAACAAGATTTAAAGTTAAATATAAAACTGATTTGTAATTTGTCAGTATTATCCAGATCACCTACTACTTCTGTTTATTAATTGAACAGATAGGTTTAGACCCGTAATATAGCTGAGCAAGAATCTTTAAAATAAAACTATATATACATTCAAAAACATTTCATTAGAACATTTTATAGCATAATACAGGAATGTTATGGTTAATATAGTGAAAGTCCATGTGGTAGACTTTTTTTTTTTTTTGAGGGGGAGTTTTTTGAGGGGAGTAAGTATCTCTCCATCACATACCAGAGTTTAGCTCAAGGTCATCTTCTATAAATGCATTAAACTTAGCTGTGGAGGAGGCAGAGGACTGGAGGAAAAGGATAAAAGAACTTCTGAAATTGTTCTCCCATATTCAACCAAGCAACAGAACATGCTTTGATAAGGGTTATTATATTGGACAGTTGCCATAACTCCTCATATTAGATCAGTTCTTCCTGTGCCTATTCCCATACCTTTTAAAATATAACATATAACATTTTGCTTGAAAATTGCTTCTATCTCTGTGCTTTGTTACAGCTGTTTTGCAGTTTGGGTATAGAGGCAGTTCTGTGTCACAAGAAATTACTAATCTGGGGTTTGAGAAGGGACAGCTTAGCCTTCCATTATCTCAGCAGCAAGCTCTGTACAGGATTATTTTCCATTTTTCTGCAACCATTACAATGTGCTGTTATAGTGGGCAAGGCAATGAGGGAGGGAATGTTATTGATACTTGGTTACCAGGGCAGATAAGATAAAGTGTATCACTGTCCTGGCATCCACATTTGCAGTCAGTAGTGGAAAATTTGATGAAAGGAGTACATTTGGACAAGGAGTATCATTAAGATATGGGTCTGGACACTTTCCATCTGTATTTACTGTAGAGTTTCTCTTTACCCACTGACTGTAGTCAAAGAATAAATAAGTCTTATTGATTGTTTGGTTAAACAAGTTCTCTGCAGCATTTTAAAAACAAAACAACAACACTTTCTATCTAGAATGCTACTCTCTAAGTACAGTTTTATTAAACTGTTCACAGAGAACGTAATGGAAAATTACATTTTTCTCTCTGTCAGTTTCATTGCTTTGTTACTGCTAAAATGACTGCTCTGACTTAAATTCTGTAAGTTATTTTTACCTTTTCAAATGTTCCTTAACTGTTTATATTGCCCTGGGCAAATCCCCTAGGGTTAAATTTGCATTTGCATGCAGACTCAGATGGGATTATTAAGCAATCACTTCTGTACTAAATCATTATTACAAGTAATACCACAGAGCTGCAAAAACACATTAATAGTGTCAATCCACATTTCAGTACTAGGTTTATAGTAAGGAACAAGTGATAGGTTTCAGATAGGCCAAATGTTGTGCTGTAACACTGCTGCAACCTATTGAATAGAAAAAAGTAGAATTTGGCCCCGTTATTTTACAGTAATGCCTTAGCTCTTATTTGTTGTAAGCCTGAGTTCTTCTGAATTTCTGTTTCCCTACTAGCTACCTATTTTCATAAATTCCAAGACCAGAAGGGACCAGTGTGATTATCTTGTTTGACCTTCTGCATAACACAGACCATCGAACTTTCCCAAAATAATTCTTAGAGCATATCTCTTGGAGGCACCCTTTTCCTCTAGCCTCCACAGGAAAGCTAGTCTGCAATCTCCCAATATACGTGTGTTGGATTGATTCTGGGAAGGAGGGTTAGCCTTCCCCTACATAATCACTGTTTTATAGCTTTCATTCATTCCTGAGGTGTTAATGTAGATCAAATGGAAAACACTCCAGAAAGAACATTTCAGCTACTGCACTGCCCTATATATGGTCCCAATCGTTAATTCTTATTGTAAGATCTAAAGGTAATTTTGTTTGCTCTCCTAATGCGTTGCAGCTCTCCCAGTGGTCCTAGCATTCCTTTCTCAAATTCACATCTTGATCAATTGTTTGCAAATAATTAAGCTTTTAAGAGATAATGGTATGAGGCTAATGTACATAACAAAGTAAAGGTTTCAAGTCACTGTTTATTGAACAGTGGTCCAATTTGCTTTGATATCCCAAAGTGATCTTAGTGTTAGGTATATTTGCCAACGGGAATCAGAGCTACCTTTATAAGTGACGTTTTTTAAGAGTGTCTTTGTCCCTTTTAACCAAAATTAATAAAGGAGCACTCTCATGGAAACTATCTATTACTGCTACATATGTGAAAAGAGGATTAACAGTAATAGTACAGAATGAATTTCCTATTTCTTCATAAAATGGTAGTTCTTAGGGGTTTCCCCTTTATCTCTGTTGCAACGTGATGTCTGCCATTGCCTGTAGCATATGCCTTACTAGCCTGGTGGGTGGGAATGCAACAAGGCTTTGAAAGTTTTTATAGCAACCTAGCCTGTGACATGTTGATTAGTTGTCAAGTCATTTTTTTTTAAGCCTACAAAGGCACAACTCATAGTATCCACAAATAGCTTATGTATTAAGGATGCAGTGTTCAAGATATTTTAAACATATTGAGTCTCAGTATAAAAAGCCTACCTCATTGTGAACTTTTGGCTAAGAGGGATTAGCCACATCAAGTCATGGCTTTCATGTGATTATAACAATTATAGATTTTTCATGAAATTCAAAGTTTATGCTACATTAAGCCAATAACTAGACTATGGAAAAAATCAGATGACCTTAAACATACCATGATTTAAGGAATTTTGTTTTGATACACTTAAAGCAATTATTTATACAGTGGCTGTATTATTCTGATGACTAATTTTATCCGGTCTTGTCTATTTGGAAAAAAGTCCAGAACAATTGAAAATTGCTTAATGGAGACAGAGTTCTCAATTCCAAAAGCTAGAGGCTATCTAGTAATTAATGCTTGCTACATAAAATGAGACACCGTTTGTTCAATTACTTAAAATCTGATCACATGCAAGGTGACAAAACAAAATAAGAAAATAAAGCATATCCTTTTATGATAGTAAAGTTAAAATGAGAAGTAAAACTAAAATGAAAGTCTACAAATCTTCACTGTAAGGTTTTGAAGAGAATACTGAGGCTATTTCAAGCTGAATGGGCAGGTTATTCTAATGGACTAAGATCAAATTGATGGACAGAACTAAAATACAACCGTTTGCTGCGTAGAATATACGTACAAACATGTTTCTGAAAATAAAGCACAAGTGAATTTCAGCAGCAATTACATTGACTCTAAACTTAAATGGCATTGATACTGTGACCATAGACCATAAAAGAACTGAAAGGTGGCTTGCAAACTCGGCAAGGAGCGACTATCAGCACATTTAACAAATAATACAATTCAAAATAGTTTTTATGAATGTTCTCTCAATGGTTGTCATATTTATGTCCATAAAAGTATACTTGTCATTAATGGAAATGTAGTTCAGATGTAATTAGCAATATGGAGCTGCACTGGAAGCATTTTCAAAAGGTAAAAATATATTGGTATTGGAAAGTATATAAGATATATTCAGTCTACATATAATATTCTACCATTGATGGGTAAAAGTCAAGTTAATCATTTTTCTGTGTCATAGGCATATTCTGTTAGTGTTAGAGTCCACTGCAACGTGCTTTCTGTTCTGTTGGCCAAACTGACAAGAGAAAATAAATTGAATGATGAGGGTCCATAGTTAGTAAGATGAGGTAATTCAGTAATGTTAATTAGTATAACATAGCTATTAGATTTCCGGTTATGTGGTTCAGAGTAGTATGTAAAACATGTTCAATAGTTATCATAGAAGTAAGATCCCTGGATTTTGAGTTATAAATTCCTATATTTTTTAAAAGTTCTCATTTACATCTTTTGTAATATGACACCTAATGGCAACGCCAAAGAACAGTGGAATGTTTGTGGAAAAATGGATGCATGCATAATACAGTAAAGAATGTTGCAACCATTAACGTGCTGTTTGGACATGTCAAATCTATTTTATCAAATAATTTTACTGGAATTTTAAAATAACTTTATCGTGTAGTGGACCAGAAGTTAGTCCCGGGTATTCTGGCATTTAAATTTCAAGTTAGTGGTACTGTTACCTCAAGTATAGGGCCAGAATAGATTACCCTAATCAACATTTCTTCCTGAGAATTGCTGTATTTGTGGGGTTGGTTCATTTTCTTTAAGGACAATTAACACTTTAACATCAAGGAAAATGACATTGGCAAAGTTGTTTCTAAATTCAGACTTGGATATGTTTTTTGCTTTTAACTCATTAAGTAATTTGTATTCACATATAAGTGAATTTTCTGAGAAAGCAGTCAAGTTCTCACAAGAAATGTATCTTTTATGATTTAATTTTAACATTGTCTTCATTTAAACTAGTATTTATTTTCAGTCTCTCATGATTAGTGTAGCACAGCTATGTTAATGTCAGACAAAAATGTGCTGATCATTGACCTTATATTGGCCTATGTTCAAAATCCCAGCATTTGTTGCTGTTTGAGATGCTGATCTTATTTGCAAATTATTTTCAGGCACAGATAAGATTTGCCTTCATTAAATCAGAATCTAGTGGTGCTTACATATCTATTGTGTGCATGTTTTCTTTATTATTTGGTGAAATGCCGAAAAAGCCCTCAGTAACATGACTTTAATAATTCACATAAGACAATCACAAAACTTTGTGATACTGCAACAAACATCTGCACAGAGTATCAAGGTACTGCCAGTATCCTGAGCAGCTATTTCTTCACTTCACTAATCTTTATAATTGGCCTGTCTTTTACTGCCATTAATTAAATGATGTAGTAGCCCATTAATAATTACAAAAAGTGACACACCTCAGCATTTTCACTTTTTAATAATAGACGTCAGACTTTATTGTTAATTAAAAGTGAGTAAAACCATCATTTTAAATATATATATTTATTTTGGTATCTTTTAGCACCCTTACCCTTCAGAAGAACAGAAAAAACAGTTGGCACAAGACACAGGGCTCACTATACTTCAGGTGAACAATTGGTAAGTAATTTTACTTAGTGTTTACCCACAGCCAATACTCTGACCACAAGCAACCTGCCTCTAATGATTGGCATTCTGCTGACACACCCTGCAGTTGCCTGCTTTCCGTGGAAGTTTATTGATGCAAATGTAATGTAGCCTACAGAATGGTTTCAGGTATGGGAACTATAGTTTTAGTACTGCAGAAAACATATAGTATTTACTTTCCCATAGCTCTTTAAATAGTTACATTTCAGTTTATATGCATGTCTGTATTTTCCCTGGATATAATTCTATCTGCATACCCATCCTTTAAGAAATCAATCACTTGAGACCCAGAAAATTTAAGTCAGATGTACATCACTCTGCACATTTTCTTCAGTCTGTATTGATTGAGTCCATCACCATTTATATCAAATTATTATTTTTGACTAACAAAGTTATTTGGGGATCTTCTCAGTGTAATTTGAGTTTTTTAAAAAAGAGAGAAAGAAAAGAAAATCTTGAAACAAACTTCAAGGAAAATCTGCCTTTTCCCCACTGAAGTATTACAGGGAAAAAAATTGTGTGTTTAATTTATTAATTTAAAAGTAAGGATAGTTGGGACCCTTGATTTGTTATAGCAGAGACGGCTTTAAGAAATTAAACCTTTGCTGTTTTGGAAGCAGATGTTAAGTTGCTTATTATTTGTGGCTGGGTTTCTGCATCAGCCAAAAGTATTCCCATTTAAGTACAAAATTGTGGCAACAAGACTATTTTTAAAAGGTATGATTTATTACCCTTTGTTACGGCAACAATACGGTTATTGAAATCCAGGTTTCATACAAAAGAGCAGAACAAATGTCACATTTGAAGTGTATCAAAACCTAAAACCCTGTGAAACTAAGTATATCTGATTAATTGTTCTAATATTTTTGAATTAGTGTTTATGATGGGAAACCTTATCCTCTTTGAAGTAATACCCAGAAATTGCCAACATAAGCTGCAAGCCTACTGCAGGGAAGGGAGTCAGAAGTGCCAGTTTGCAGACAAAAGTTGTTCTCCCTCCCCCTTCATTCAATAAGTGTCCGAGATTAATATTACTGAAGCTCTGATTACATGGCCTAATCCATTTTAGTGAATAAATTTTGTCTTGATGTCCATTGCACCTACATTAACAAACCCTCCTTGGTGAGAGAGACTAGGAGCCTATCGGAGAGATTTCAGATATATTAAACCCCATTACAGAAAACGTAATTTCTGTCAATATAATCCCATGTATTCTTCAATTTAGTACTTTAGAGATAACAAGCTACTTACAATATATTTGCCTTTGGAGGATTAATTTACAAAGTGCACTATCTGTGAGACACAGGCAGACTCACATAAGCGTAGCTTGTAAGGGTTATCAATTTCTGTGACCTCACAGCAGACCTGGGAGATCAATTTTTT
Organism: Lepidochelys kempii; assembly: GCF_965140285.1. NCBI lineage: Eukaryota > Metazoa > Chordata > Testudines > Cheloniidae > Lepidochelys > Lepidochelys kempii. The sequence continues at coordinate 194,749,889 of NC_136382.1, read as the reverse complement.
TTTTTGCAGCCTTGTAAGACACTGATTAAAGGAAAATACAGAATATCTTATATACTGAAGTGTGCTTCCAGATACTTGCTGTAAAAAGAAAAAAATAATGTTGTCCTAAAAATAATAATATCATAAAGCAAATTTGGATTTCAGTATTACAAATCATTAGAGGGGAAAGTATCTTTATTTGTTGTAGATTTATTACACCACCCTTTGTCCAATCAATATTTTAATTTGTATTGTTGTCCTTAAATTGAATGATAGGTGGTTTTGTCCATTTTAGGGGCTATGTAGATAACCAGGGCTCCTTCTTACTGATAATGGCTGAGTAAAAGATTGTTGCTTTGGAGAGGCTCTGGATATGTGTAGCTATGTACAGTTGGTACGTCAACACATACCATCCCTTACTTCAAATCCTGCTCCTACAGGTGCATTTGCTTTGCTTTCCATCTTTCATATGCTAGCAAAAATATTCCGTAAGCATAGCTACCGTATGTATGCCATAGAGATATTGAACCTCTTCTTCCAAGGCTATATATCTGCTTTGTTAGAAATCTCATGTTGGGTGAACCTTAGAAGGCTGAGCCTGTGAATGAAGGCCATGAACTATGAGGAGAAATATAAAAAGTCAGTCCTTTCAGTCAACAAGGAAAAGTATGAATGGAGGGTCTGACTAAAGTATACGATTTCCTATGGACAAGTATCAGAGTAACAGCCATGTTAGTCTGTATTCGCAAAAAGAAAAGGAGGACTTGTGGCACCTTAGAGACTAACCAATTTATTTGAGCATAAGCTTTTGTGGAAACTTTCCACAGTATGCATCCGATGAAGCGAGCTGTAGCTCACGAAAGCTTATGCTCAAATAAATTGGTTAGTCTCTAAGGTGCCACAAGTCCTCCTTTTCTTTATGGATAAGTATGTCAGTTTAGGAAGGCCTAAGAAAAGTTTTAGGAGATGATGACCACAGCATGCTTTTAAACTAATGCTAGTAGCTTTTTATCCTGAGTGACATTGTGGTCTCTCTTTGTACCCAGCTTGCCTGCTAACTGAAAAATTCTTTTTTTGGTTTTGTGTCACACATGTCTGTATAAGCTCTATATGCAAGAAAAAAATAAATGCAGGTCAAAATACTGTCTAACTGAAGTCCCCTGGTTGTAGGGCAGTCATGCTGCTGGTGCCAGTTTGAGAATTCTCCAGTGGAGTTACAATTAAATTGTGGTATTCATTCAGGAGACAATTTCCCCCAAAATATTCAGAACTGGAGAGCTGATGAAGTGCATTTTTTTAATTGTGTGTCCATGTTTGATTTCCCATTGACTTTTGAAGGGGCAGCAATGCCAAAATACAGTACACAGGCTTTCAAAAAAGGGCAGTTTCAAAAATGGATGTTGTCACTGAAAGTCTGAGAGAGCAGGCCATGCAAAGGACTACCTGTGGGATAAACACCGAACAGCTAATTTGAATGTTGGTGATACATGAAAATGTTTCCCAACATTTTCATTAATATATTGTTTATAACAAGGTAGGCATGAGAACAAATTATTTTGCCTAAATTGTTTGCTGCAGGGAACAGCAAACAGATCATTTATGGTTTACTTTGCCTTTCTTCAGCTGGCTTGTAAGTCATTCAGACACAACTTTCAAAAAAAAAAATTACCTTCTTTCTTAGAGTCTTCCAAACTTGTTAACACACATGTAGATTTTTGTGTTAATGAAGGAGTCATTGTAAATCACTGTTGCAAAGATTAAATAAAATGCTGAAGGGCAGCCCGGGTGCAGATCAGTCATAAATTATTGGCAGCAACGCAGCATGTGGGAATACATGAAATGTGCATGAAAAACATAAACTCATGTCTAGTAGTAGGGTAGTTAGTCCAGAGTGGGAACATTGGATTTTCTGGATAACATTATCACTTTGCCACAAAACAGTCAGTGAAGAGAAGGTATGTTTTATGCAGTTTGAAAGCATTTGTTCTATATCCTCTGTGATATTTTAGATGCCTTTACAATAAATGCTAGTTGTGTACTTTAATTTTCTGTGCAAACTCGTAATGAAAAGAGGATGATTTTTCACATGTGTTCAGAAACATTGTTGTTCCTTCAATTGACATACACAACTCCACTTGAAGTTAGAGGAGGTTGCATGCATGGATTGAAGGTATGAGATGTCCCACAAAACTTATCAGTGGCAGGACAGATATCTTAAAAATGCAGAAGTTTTGAACTGAAATACTTTTTATATTGGAATTGGCCAGGTAAGTGATTTTTTATAAATAAAGATTTTGATTGTAAACCAAGCAGTGTTTGCATTTGGAACTATGTTTTGCAACTGTTGGATATTTCTGTTGTGGAAAGAGTGACATGTCATTGTATAGCAAAAAGCCTGGTGTAGGAACTACAGTGGCAGAGTTGAGTATGTTGTTAGTCTAAATCGCCCATTCAGGTCATTCTCTTGTTAGTCATTTAGCCCCTTAGTGGTTTAGGTTCAGAGCATGATAACATGAACTAGAAGGGGCACTCAATCATTCCTGACAGTGTTGCATATATGGACATAAAGAGGACCTGACAGAGTAGAGGTTAATAAGGTGTTTTTCCCCTGTGATAAAAAACTTCTGCTCTGTATTGCACTTTCTGGATGTTTCAATCACAATCACTTATTACTTCAACAGAGAGCTAGTATAGGGTATGTCAAACAATCTATATTGTTTCCTTGTTTACTGCATCCCACCTGAATCTGTTCCTGTTAAGAGCTAATGTTAAATAATTACTAGTGGCACTTTTAGGCGGCAAAGCAATTCTCATCAAGTGCTACAGAACTGTATTGGTTGTCAAGTGTGTGTGTGGTGTTTATATACACACACACACACACACACACACACACTGTAAAAGAATGTTAAGGCTGCAAAGTCAAACACTCAAAAGTTAGGAAACACCAAACTTAAGGTTGCTTGTGCAATCTTTATTTGGCCCCCATGTGCGTATCCATTATGAAACAGTCTAAAATACATGATCACATGCTATTTTTTCCACATTATCCCTGCCTCATTCAGTGCACAGGATGGATAGTACACATGGAATGAGCAGCTATTCACTTTTATTTTATGCTCATTCAGTGCTTCATTTGCTGCATGCTATTCAAACCTTGTTTTGAAGAGAGAATTATTAATTTCCTCATGGACATTTCTGTGGTGCTCATCACTCTAATTAATTAATGTTTGTGAAGCACTAAGATACTAATCTTCACAACACCACTTTGAGGTGAGGGGTGGTATTATCCACGTTTTACAGATGGAGGACAGAGGCTCCGAGAGATTAAGGTGAAAAATGTCCACTAATTTGGGGTACCCAATTTGAGATGGCTATGGCCTAAATTTTCAGAAAACTGACAATAGTACTGTCTAGTCTGTGCACTGAATGAGGTAGGGATCCCTGTGGAAAAAGAGTAGGTGGTCATATAATTAAAGACTGTATCATAAAGCATCTGCACAAGAGGGCCAAATTAAGGTTTCAGTCACAACTGGCATTTGGGTGCTTGACTTTGCAATATCAATTTTTTTTAAATGTAGATTTTTAGTATGTAATTTCTTAGATTTTTTATAAAGCAATGAAAAAAATAAAAAATTGGATCATCTGGAATAATACCATCACCCACATGGGTCATAAGCAGGGTTGGGAACTTTAGTCCACAGTTCAGATCTCTCCCACTTGAGCTAATGGAGTAAATGATAGCACTAGCATGTTGTCATCCTCTGGGTAGACCACTCACTAGAGAGAAGTGGGTTTGATAGTTGTTTTCTTACAGCAAAGGAATGTTGAGACTCTCAGGAATCTTGGTTCTGCAAGGGAATGTGCTTAGTGGTTGGGGACCCTGCTGTCCCTGTTCCCCTCCCACATTGACCTCGTCTGTCCCCTCCAGCCTGTCCCTGGTCCTCATCTTAGTTCCTCATCTAGCAAGGATCCTTGTCCCAATCTATTCCCTGCTGTCCCAAGTCCAGCTCATGTTCTCTCTATATTTAAATCAGGCTGCTTTTTTCTTCCATGCTACTTGGCCATCAGCAGGGGACCACTGAGTGTATGTCTATACTGCAATTAAAAATCAGTGGTTGGCCCGTGCCAGCTGACTCGGGCTTGAGCTAAGGAGCTGTTTAATTGCTGTGTAGACATTTGGGCTCAGGCTGGAGCCCAGGCTCTCTGATCCTGTGAGGTGGGAGGGTCCCAGGGCTCAGACTGCAGCCTGAGCTGGAATGTCTACACCACAATTAAAAAGCCCCTTAGCCCGAACCCCGTGAGCCTGAGTCAGCTGGCAGGGGCCAGCCATGGGTGTAGACTTACCCTAAGAGCTCGGGGGAGACACTCTGCCTGTTCTCAGTTCCCAGAAGTACTGCACAATCCCTGCAGACTTGCTTTGGAACATGCCCAGTATAGACAGAATATTTGGAGAATTTAGCTGCCAAATTCAAATGAGCCTCTACTGAGCATATGTGAATGGAGATTTTTCAAAAGTTTATAATTTGGCCAAATTTGGGCTTTTTTTTTTTTTTTTTCCCCCACTGGGACAGCAAATGGCATATCCCTGACACCAAGACATCTCCCCTCTGCCAAATTTCAAGTTCCAAAGCATGGAGGAGCTAGAGCTTCTCAAGGAAGCAGCTATACGAATTTTTTTAATGTGGGCACTACAAGGTATAAAGAAAAGGGGTACTTGTGGCACCTTAGAGACTAACCAGTTTATTTGAGCATAAGCTTTCGTGAACTACAGATCACTTCATCGAATGTTTCCCCAACTGTATGGAATGCAATCTATATGGAAATGGCATTTTGGGGTGGAGTGGTAATTGAGCCACAGACTCCTTTTCACTCTCTTCGGAGGAGACAGGATTGTACAGCCCTTCCCCATCAGGCAGTAGGAAGGAGGCTTCCCATTGCCCGGAGGTAAAGGGGTCACTTCTCTGCAGTGGGAGGAGAGATGGTGGTATAATCTTCATCCCTTTCCACTTTGGACAGTAGGAGGGAACTTAGTGGAAGTTCTCTCCACTTCCTGTCTTTGCGTAGCAGGTTGGGAGAAGGGATGGCTGAAACAACAGACCAGACCCTTCTGGTCATGAGCAAACAGGCCCCAGTGGTTTTGTCTGGAACAGATGAATGCCTTTTTTCCCGAGAAACAAGATGGGTGAGGTGATATCTTTTATTGGACCAACTTCTGTAGGTGACAGAGACAAGCTTTCAAGCTACACAGAGCTCTTCTTCAGGTCTTTTTTGAGGTCTGTCAGATTTGGGCCCCAATAGCCAGAGATTTCTTCTGCTTACCTGCAGTTAGTGTAGAGTTCAGCTTTGTGTGCCTGGATTTTGGCCCATTTAAAAATAAATAAATAGAAACACATATGAGGTAGTATTGTACAGAGGTTACTCCACAGTTCAGAGTTAGGCCCCAATCCAGCTTTTGTTGATGTAAATGGGAAAGACTTCCATTTCCAATATTTCCTGTGAGTTGAATTGGGTACTTGGAATGCATACCATCTTAGCTAAATTACTTCACTGAGGGTGAAATTCATCCCCATGCAGAGGGTGACTATATGACCAATGCACCACTTGAGACCCACTTAAACACTATTTTTAGGGATAAGTGGGCTTGCTTTAAGTGATGCATACATCTGGTGCTGGTCGTCTACACAGGAGTGCATTTTCACATGCAGGGCCTACAAAACTGCGAAATAGAATAAATGGGCAAAACACCCTTCGTTTATTGCCTTTACAAACCATGTCACGCTGAGTTTTCAGTCATCAGTAGTAAAATATGCACTTTTTAAAGATTGATCTTTTACTCTTTTTATTACGGTAAACAGATAAAACTAGTAAAGGTCAAGCTGCAATTTGAATCTGTGTAATAAATACTTTTTTGAGTAGTAAGAGATGAAGTAAATATAGGTACTTATTTAGCTGTAAATGTTAAAACATTCACAAATTAACTTAACTTCAGCCATCAATCAGGATCATCAGATTTCTGTTCTCCCTTTTATTTCTTAATATAATTTAATAATACATTTACAGATGTTTCAACATTGTTTGTCAATGATACTAAAACACAGGAATGATGTTAAAGCAAGAAAAACAGATGTAAAAGGAAATATACAATATGAAAAGTAGTTAAACATTGTGTTGTGTTTGTTACTCCTAAGCAAAATTAAGATGAGAAAGTAGGCTTCTGTGAAGAGGAAGTGGACCAACCCCATCAAGCCCACCAACCATAAAAAGGAATCTTGCTGAGCAAATGGTTTGATTATTCAAACAATTCAGAATATGTGTGGTAAATTAGCTGTTCTAAATGTACCATGTGCAGGGCTTTTAAAACAGATTTTTACTTTTATGTTTTCACTAAGTCTTAGCTAATTGTTATGCATTTCACCTTGAATGCCAATTGTAATAATAGTATTACATCTGTAGTCTATTTCTTGGTTCTTAAATTACAGTAATCAGGAATACTCACTACGTAAAACATTGTATAGTTACTCATAAGAAAATATTGAAATCAGTCAAAAATGTGTAGCGTGCATATTGCCTTAGACAGACCTGGAGAGTTGCCAGACAACCAAGGTATTATTAGGAAAGCTGAGCAAATAGCTTGCAGGGAGAAGAGTTGTGAATTTCAAATCCATCAGGTATTGTCATGTCAGAGGATCTTAGGAGTGTGCCCTTGATGCTGCTTTTGTCTGATTTTAAGGAAAAAAACAGTACATTTCATATTTTTTAAAACTACAGTTTAGCTGTTTTTAAATGTACTTAGTTTTATGTTTTACAGCACAGACTTAAGTATGATTTATATGGTTAAAATACTTAAATAACAAAAGATGAGTAAATTATTTACCAAGATGGTAGGTACTTATAGTATATATACAGAAAGCCACTCTCATTTTTCTTCTGGGACTACATTTTTAAGTGGGAGGAACCCATCATGCTGTAAGACTATCTTATAGTAGGTTACCATCTATACCACATGGCTGTGGTGTTGATTTGTCCTCCATTGTTTGTTCAAAGCAGCCTTGGAGTTCTTGCTGCCCCCAAACTAGACTAGATTATAAGGCCCAGAGACAAAGTTCTTGCCATCTATGAGTAACCCATGAGGCCATTTGTTTCAAGTGTCCCCAAAGCTGGCCCTGAATCCAGACTGAAATGGAGTGGAGTTCCTAGGGAGAGTGAATTACCTCACACATTTCAAGACTATAAACCCTTCGAATCAAGATTAAAACTCACAAGGCAGTGTGGACAAATATACGTTACCTCAGCCTGTATAATAACTGATACATTAGAAGATTGTACTGTCCAGTGCATCAGCCTGAGTCTAATCTTTCTGATCATGAATATCCTGTCTGATAACAGGAAGGGTCAGTACTAAAACCTTGGTAGAGCTGATGGTGCATCATTGGCTGGTTGTTTAGTGACTTTGCAGTTTCTACCATTGCAGAAAAGGAACAGACAGACAGACACACACACACACAGAGTAGCATGTGTAAGAGAGAAAAGGCGGGTAATACCCAGAGTCCACATTCAAGCTGGCCATCAAAGACAAGTTAAATATTCTCTGTTACAATCACCAGCACCAAAATTCCTCCAGTGTTCTAGCTGTGGAAATACTGGAAACCCCTTCCAACAGCTATTCCCTCTCTGAGTAGGAATAAATTATTTTTCCAAGGAGGGTTCTGCATATGGGTCATGACTTGGTCAGGTGACTTTCTGTGTGCATATCCATAAATATGCAGACCCCCTACTTGTTACCAACCCTCTTGTGGCAAAGTTCCTATGGAACAGGAACTCTATGCAGCCTTAAATGAGACAGAACTTGGGAGACCACACATCCCATTGTGACAGAAGAATAAGGTGGATCATGAACTACTTGTTGGTGCGTGGGTCAGGTAAAATTCATCCCTGCACAAAGGACCAACAAAAGGTCTACAAGCCATGTTGAGCTAGTCTATTCTGATGCTTTGTGCCAGCCAGTTTGCTCAGAGGTGAATTTCAGTTGGCATGCACAAAGTAATCAAAACTTGGTCTGATGATCTTTACCCTGATCTGTTCTAAAACCTTTTAATCACTGCTTTTGTCATAGGCCTTCTGGGTAAAATTCACCTTTGTGCAGAGAACTAGCACAAAGCTTATTTAAACCCTCAAAATAGGCCTTAAGTGGGACTCCAGTGGTGCCTAGCCCTTGGGCTTGCCCTCTGTACCAATCTGAATTTCACTGTTTGCTAGTTATGGAGAGACCTTCCTTGGATACATGGGGCCAACAAAAAAGGAAAGTGAACTTCTAGTAATTTTCCACTAGTTTGCAAGCAAATCAACCTCTGTTGAGTACACATCAAATACATTAAATAACAGCCAGCAATTACCAAATGCATATCAACACACACACTTTTTAAATCGAGGGAAGTCAGCTCCCTTAGCAGAATGTTGCACTCTACAGACAAGGCAAGCATGCCGAGAGAATGACAGTCAAGACGCTTGGCATTTTAGAAGTTAATAGGTAGCAAAAATTGTTTTCCCCCCAGGCATTCCATCTTTTCTATGATAGTTTTGTACATGACAAACTTTTTAGTGGATGCATTCATATTCTGTAACTAATGTGCTGTCAGGTGTCATGAAGATAAGATTAAAAGGCACTGTTCATACATTTTCCAGTTGCCTTATTTTCTCCCTTTTGCAAGAGCTTTATTCTGTTGTATTAGGGTCTGGGTCAGAATTCTTTTTTTAGTTTCTGTTTAAAAAAATACAATTGAAACCCAAGTATACGCTATGTGTAAACAGAGTTATTCTTTAAAAACATATAGGACATCTTACACATTATGGCAATCCCTGCCAAGCAATCTTAAATACATTGAGGTGCTTACAGTTTTTCTTTAAAATGAGAGAGTGTTTTTTTTTTTGTTGTTAGAAAAAGTAACCTCAGCAGGGGAAGTGGAGGAGGAGGGAAGTAATGGTTTGTCATTTCTTTGCAAGTCAGGTTTTGGTCTATTCTTGTCAAATCTGTCTTAAGTGTATTTACATACAGTTTGCCTTTCTGGTATTTTGTGCTTGCACAGACCTGATCTCCACCTATTTTGTGTCAACAGTTGCTGAGATTTGTGTACAGCGATTAACCCTTGAGAATTGAAACCCCGACAAGCTAAGAACTGTGCCCTCAGAGACCCTTCTCCCTCACTTACATCATAAACTTGCTCCAGGCTGCGCCTACATAGAACAAACTGCATTTCTGAGTAGTTAAAAAGTCAACCTGAAATATTAAAAATGGGGCAAATGTTGCCTCCTTGTTGAATAAAACAATTTTCTCTTCTCAAAAATGAAACTGAGCCAGAGGCATATGGGAAGGAAGTGTTTTTGAGGGTGTACTTTTTTGCCCAGTCTGGTCTTAAATAATCCTACAGAAATTCTGTATCACTGTCTGTATTAGAATTAAACACTTAAAGATCCCTTTGGGGTTTTTTAGAAAAAGAAAAGAAAACAGCAGATACATTTAAAAAAAATACTACCGCTGCAGTCCTAAACAAAATGTAGGTCATATAACAGTTTCAATGGTTAAAATGCTGTGCTATCCATTTCCTCTTAATATTCAGTTATAATTCCACCCTGAACCTAAAAGGGATAGATCCTCAGATGGTGTAAATCAGCATAGCATCACTGATATAGATTATCTGAGGACCTAGCTGTGATAAGCTTTATGTGCCTCCTTCCTCTATGCCATTCCTCTGACCTACCGATGTACATTTGATCATACCATTTTCTGGGAACATCAGTTCTCCTCTCCTTGCCCTAATAAAATGTCATGGTGGGAAGATTCCCTAATCAACAATAACAGGAGATTCCATTCATGGAAATTAATCTCCAAGCAAAATGGGAATCACATTACCAGATAAAATTTTGAAACAGTACGTTCTGTGATGTTTAAATAGATCAGTAGTTTCTGAGAGTTGTTACTAGCTGATGATCTTTCATGGTCTATGCGAAAGAATTGGTGGTTTCAGATCAGTTTCTATTAAACAGATGTCTGCGTCACAAAAACACCACCACAACTGCCACTTTTGTTTGTAGTCTTAGCAGCGACAGCAAGGACCAAATCATCATGGAAACGGAGCTACCCTCTCCTACCTAAAGAGCCAGGACATGGGTTGCTGGGTGATTCTACCTGGTTCATTCCATGTGAGAGTCACAAATCGAACTATAGTGTTTCAATTTGTATTCTCTTCTTGTTTTCAGAGGCTCTGTGGCTGTATGCCCCTAAGAGGCTCTTCAGGGGTCTGGTTGGCCGCTCTCAGCTCACTCCAGTGACCTGTTAGGGTGGGAGCATCTGGTGTGGGATGCTTTAATTCCTAAACGGTCTGCTGGAGGACAGGACATAATACAGAGATCTATAGCCTCCACACACAAGAGCATTTCTCAGCCCCTACTCATTTGAGCCAGCAGCTAGTAGTGTGAGCAGTCTGATTGCTCTAACTTCTTTACTGTGGGCCACAGGACTGGGCACATCTTCCCACTCTCCCATAAGATCCATTCTAAGTAGTGGGTGGGGGACAGTGGCCTGTACAAGGCTCCCAACTGGAAAAGCCACCAGACCTCAGAAGAGGGCCACCAGCCTTTTGGACGGGAAGATCCAGGGTCAAGGCAAGACTCTAGACTAGGTAGAAAGAGAAGTTCTATATGCTTTTTTGAATGTTTGTCTGAGGGACTTTTACATACTAAAGCAGTGCTGATGATATATGTGCCAAGCCAGATGGAACCCTAGAAACCCCCCACTAACTGTTGACAATCTTTTGGGGGCTAAGGCTATGATGTCCACAAATGCAATGAATCTCAGAGCCCCAGCTAAGCTTGAATGGATGAGTTGCAAGTATTTTGTCTAGCTCTGATTTTAGAGTGTTAGTGGGGAAACTTGCACTACTGCTGCCCGTGCATGTGCCTCTTGTCTGGACACGGGGCCAGCAGGGGTCAAAATCAGACACTGCTACTACGTTCAAAAAACAGATGATATGGAAATACCAGATCAGACGAAGATACTCCTGAGAGGGAATAGTCTTTTTAAAGAAATAGCCAATGGTTTGCAATAAGATTTGAAAGCCAATTCAGGACATTATCCTTTCACCGCACAATCCATGCAGTAGAGTAGAAAGTTGAAGTCGCTAGATTGAAGCTGCCTTATGAAGACCAACCGCCTGATTGTACTGTAGATTTTGGTATGCAACAGACTTGGGCCTGAGTTACAAAGTTTAGATTGCGTTCAGAGTTTTAGGATTCAGGGTTTATATTCAGGCCTATTTCTAGAATTTATCCAGCTCTAATGACCATTTATTGGTTTTTCTGTCTGTAGGCACATGTGAAAAAAGCCGCAGATGAAGGGTAAGTTCAGAATGGAAGAGTTGCGCACCAATTCTGGCTGTCCTCAAAACCAGCAGAGAGAGCCCCACTCCACACACACTCTACTGCAGGCATGTTGAAGGACATTCCAGGGGTTAGAGGCCAGGAGTGTGGTCTGTGCCTTTCAGCATGTGCTTCTATAATCCAGCAAAGCCTGTGAAACAGGAACTCAGACTAGATGAACAGGTCAGACTAGATGTTCACAGTGGTCCCTTCTGGCTTTATAATCTATGAAAGACAGCTCAATACATCCACGCAGGGAGATTATTTGTGCTGGAAGCAGGGAGTAGGAAGTGCACTGGTGATTAGAAATGGATGCACAGTTCAAGACATTTCTGTGATGGACCAGAACTTGGCCCATAGTATTATTTCATGGCTGTAAAGAACCAGTTCATCTCTTGGTGTAAGTAAGAACAACTTTAATGCTGTTCTAATTTATAGCTGTTTGTAGTGATCCTTAAAGGATCCTTAAAGCTTCTACAGTGGGATCTAGGATTGGGAAAAAGCAGAGGATTAGCTCTGCTTGCTCTTCTCTACTGGAGGATTTACTCTTGCATCAATTGGCCACTTAGGTGATTTTATATCGTCTTTGCAAGAATTGTGGTGTCAGGGCGTCAGATTTCTGCCTGCCCCTCCCCAACCGCATAGAGACCTGGACACAGAAGATTTAGTATAGTTCGATGGCACAGGAAGTTGGAAAGGAGTAGAATTATGGGAGATCACTCAGGTGTCCGCTATCCTTGTGTTCTTTGGGGACTTCCTGGATGCAGCTGAGGGTTTGGATCAATGGAGGAGCAGGGCCAGGAGCAGGTGAATCTGTCAGTATGCAGAGCCGTCAATTGTCATCCCTTCTGGAGGGCATGCACCAAGAGTGGCTACTCCTACCATGATGTGGTAATAGCAACTGAGCAGTGCCTCCATCCAGCTCAGTGGCAGGATACACTCCTGACCCCCTTCATAGCTCTCCAGAGACCATTCCTTTTATTTGGGCTGGGCATAGCGTGGGTGTGTCCCACAATGAATAACAAGAAGGTGCATGGGGTGGGAGGGGGAGAAGAATAAATATAGCATTCAGAGAAGATCAACCAGGATTCTGACAAAAGACACAGTTCTTATTTGCCTGGCTAGTAAATGTAGGGCACACCAGGTATACACACTGGGTGTGTATTATCTGATTACATCTTCATCCTTTCTATCTTTGTGCTTGATATGCTTCGTACATTAGCATGTTGTGGTTGCAAGAGAATAAATAGCATTTTCCTGCTTCAAAGAAACTTTTCTGAATGCACAATATGAATACATTTGTAGGGTCACATAGTAATGCTTGATGTCAGAAACTATTTTTAAAACAAAATTGCAGAACAGCACATGGCTTTCATTAGTGCTTTACATCAAATTTGTCAGCTAATTAGTGGTTTTTCATCACTAGTTTTGCATAGTATTTTATTTGTAGTTCACTCTTAAATATTATCTTACACAATACCCAACCCTCTGTATTCTCATTTGACAAATATTCCAGTGCTGCCAAAGGAGGAAAACTAAGCTTCAGGGAGAACTTTGATACATCTGATTGATGGACTTGCTGTGATTTGAGTAAATTCCAATATTACGTTTCTGAAGTAGGCGGTTAGCAGAGCATGTACTCTCTTCCCTCCCTACCCGTATTTAGTGTTGTAAATGATATATTGCAGTTCTGACTGTCTTCATTTCAGAGGAGGAGGAGAGAGAAACCAGGAAAAGTTGCCAGACATGGCTTCATGAGGTCTGCTTCAACTTTCTTGAGTGTTTTGAAACCCGTTTTTCACAAATAAAAGGAGTGTAGAAAGCATGGAAAGTTAATGAATGGTGGTTATGGGTCATTAACCTCGCTAACTAGCTTCAAGATAAAACCTCTTTAATAACTGTAGTAAGAGCTCTTTTCATATTTATTTCTCATTTTAGAGATGGGAAGTATGATTACAGTTGAGAAACCTCCAGTTACTCTCTGTATTGATAATTCAAGAGGGATCTATTTATTCTTGAATGTGGTTTTTAAGGCTGTTTTTAAAGCACATTTTAGACTTCGAAATGTGAAAATTTTGTGAAATGATGTCTGCAAAAGTTTTTTTCTCTCTTTAATTTACTACCTAAAAAGGCCCAAGAAAGTACGTAAACAAGTAAAACTGCAAATTGGGAATAAAGCCTCAATGAAATGTGCTAAACATTTCATTGACTCTTGGATTATTACAAGTTTACATTTAAATATTCTAGAAATTAGGTGTTAAATTGAAAAAAATATGGAAACACTAGATAAATGAGTGATTCCAGTAAGTGATATAGAATATTGCAAGTCCTGAAAGTGAATATTTTGGCAGTTTTGGTGACTGAAACTGAAGGCAGGGTAATGCTTTTAGAAATAATCTATTGTAAAAATGATACCGTTGGTAGCCTTAGGTACTTTGTTACCAATATTTATGTGGATGGAGCCTAGCTGGCCTGTTTATACTTTATTTGAAAGTCATCTTCCTTTTCAAAGTAGATAGGTACATTTTAAAGGTGAGATATACAAAAGGCATTGGTTTAACAATGGTGTTTGCCATTTTATAGGTTTTGTGGGTTTTCTTATAGTCCTTAAACCTGTTTGCTAGAACATGCTTCAAAATGATTGAAGCAGTGTGTTTTCTGGCACTTAATAGCACCACTTCTGATATGCAACCCCCTGGCCAGCATTCCAACACTACTCTCCAGTGTGAAATTGACAGGGAACAACATAAGGGCTCAGAGACTGGCAATATTGTAAAAATGTTTGTATTTTGGGAGGGCAGGTGGGATTAAATTTATATGCGCCATCAAGTCTAAACATCTATCTTTAGGGGGCTCGCATGAGTAAATCTAATATAACACTGAAAACTGGAAGTCTCTGACCATGAAGTAAAGTCACAAGCAAAGGTGACTTTAGAAACTGTGATAGCAAGGGAGGGCATCATTTTATTTAATGGACAGAAGTGTGAAATACACACTTTTTCAGCTAGCGCTGCAGATGACTACACAAGCAACAAAGGGAGGTGCAGCGAGAGGAAAAAGAGCAGATTTATGTGAAAAACATCAGGCAAGCTGTAACATGAAACTAGCAAAATCTGCCTTTTGAAGGGTTTTGTGACTTAGCGAAAATACTCGCTTTCTGGCTGGTGCATTTTAGCCAGTTTCACCCTAAAATTATTGGCTGGTAAAGTTTTTGGGAATGTGGTGTTTTTTTGTTTGTTTGGTCATCACTGGTGATGCTGCCGCTCAACCAGAGGAAACAAAACTTGTTTATTGCAGTGAAGGCAGGCGAGCTGAAGGTCAAAGTTCAAAGGCGGATTGCTGCATCACTGGGCTTTGGTCTGAGTCTTATCCATGTGACCAGAGATGCTCATTGTCACAATAGTGAGACCTTTAAATAGGGGAGAGCTACAGTTACCACTGGAGAATGAAAGTCTAAAAGAAAACAGTTCAGTAAAATGCATATTTAAAAAAGAGTGTTGCCTCTTGGTTTTCTTTCGAGTGGGGAGAAGCTACACAAATAGATTTTTGTTCATTCTTGCTTGATTAGCAAAGAGAGAATAAGAGTACTTGTGGCACCTTAGAGACTAACAAATTTATTTGAGCATCTAAGGTGCCACAAGTCCTCCTTTTCTTTTTGCGAATACAGACTAACACGGCTGCTACTCTGAAAAGAGAGAATAGGAGCTGTTGTATCTAAAGGAAGAAGAAAACGAGATTAACTTAAAAAATAATTCAGCCTCTCTGAGCTTGTACCTTTGCCCAACTGTTTAACTCTCTTCCACTCACAAAAATAGCCATTTGCATGTGCATTGTTTTGCAGCATTCCACACAATGTGTTAACTTTTTTCAGTTTGGTGGCAGGTCTGACTTGCACTTGGACAAATCACATTAGTTATAAGCAGCTATTGACTCTGCTATTCAGGAGGAAAGAGTCTGCATCAGAGTAACTTTATTGACACATGGTGTAGTGTGGAAATAAACATTCCTTAGGGAAACACTTAAGCATGTGCGTAACTTTACGAACATGAGTAAAATTCTGTCTATGTTTTAAGTGTGAGGTTAAGTGCTTGCCAGAATGGAACCATAATTCGTTATAGGAGTTGGTAGAAGATTTGTATTTGGAGAAAATTAGTTTTGAATAGGCATTTGTTTTACAAAAGTAAATACTTTTTTTTTAAAAGCATTAGTCCTGGTTCCTTCTGCATTTTTAAAACAGAAACATTCTTTAAAGTAATTGAATGTTAACAAGGGAGGAAATGAGAGTGATGTGAGTGCTAGGAACAATTGGAGGGGTTTTTGTTGTTGTTGTTAACGTTTTGTGCCGCCATTTTGTTGCCAACAGGGCTTCTATCATTGTATTGAACAAGAATTTTGCAAATTCAGGTAGTGATCTTGCTATTGGCCCTTTTTTACTAAAAACTGTGGCAGAGAGGTTTTATTCCTAAATACATATTCCTTTTCCGTACATAATTAAATATTTTTCTTTTTTTGTGAACAGCCCTAAGATGTGATTTGTAGATATAATTGAATCACATTCTGCTCTCTGAAAGCAGAACAATTATTCCTACTTTAATCTAATGTGTTCTTTTGGGTTCACAGGAAAAATAAAGAAACTTTAAAGTAGATACTTTTTTTTTAATGCATAGTAATCTACTATAATGCAAAGTAAAGCATTCTGTTACAAAGACAGGGAGGATGGGACAGAAGGTTAAAGGGCATTTTGGAAACAAACAGCTGGACCAGTTTATTTAAACAGATACAAGGATGGGGAGCTGACCTCAGTTTGACTTCTAGTGGGAGGAGCAAGAATGTCATTTTATTACTTTGCCCAGAAGGAAAATGTTCTTGCATCTGAATTCACCCCTAAGGCATCCAAACACATGGCTGTTTTGCAGAATCTGTCTACTTATACAAAATACATATTTAAGGAAGTGCCTGTGTGTAAAATGTACTGAAAGTAGACATCCTGAGTGATAGTGTGGGACAAACAGGTGAGAATGTGTTTTATTTTAGACAGGTCTTATTTATAAGTATTGGTAAATACCAGACTAAATACTTTGTTGAAGTAAGATTCCAGCTACCTAATCTACTAATAATGTGTGTCCTTTGGAGAAGGGGGAATGTTGAAAAGTTTGGTTATTTGTACCAGTAGATGTTCTCAGTTTACTTAAGCTGTTTAGCTGTGTACTTCTTGGTCTGAGTGAAAAGATTTTCCTAAATGAGGGTTTTTATGGAGAGCTAGCAAGCATAAAACTGCTCCCCAATCTCAGATGGCTACAAGAAAGGGTCCCCCCCTTAATCTCCAAGGACTTCCTACTCTGTCAGGTATTTAGAAGTCTATGCAGTACAAGGTTGGGATGCACATAGGAAAAGCAAAAGCCTTCTGGGCTTACCAAAATAAATACCTTATTTCTTTGTTGTTTTTCTTATGAGAGTTGCTATGAAAATTGCTTTCTGCAAATGCCAGGTTCTCGGTATTAAACAATTTTCTAATTGGTCATGGAGCTAAGACAGCTAATGGGGCGGGGGGGGGGGGAGAAGCAGATATTTTAATTGCCTTTTTTACATGGTGTTTGTGCTACACCTGTGCTTGTAATGAGAATGGAGAATTAGTCTAACCTTCTGCTCACATTTATTCTAATTTTCATGGTTTGTACAAGATAACGATGAACTGATTTGCAACACAGTTTGTTGTAGTTTATTTTTTTGTATTAGAAGTGTGTATAAAAATTGATACAGAACTGGTACTGATTAAAGTATGACCTAATGTATGTGTAAGATTTACAGAATAGGGCCCTGTGTATGTGTGTGAGTGCTTCCAGAGTACCTTTTGGCAAGACAAGATTGATTATAATTCACATCTTGATTAACTTTCTGAGGACTTGTGTAATGGAAGTCAGTCAGGAAAGTGAAATCTGAGGAAACTAAGTGTGCTGTACTGTAGATGTCTCCTTTAAAGATTACTGATGTACAAACAACATAAAGTTCTATATTTTCTGATCACTGTTCCATGTCAGTTTAGAACAAGCAGAAGTCACACCAGATTCATGCTGGAATGCTGTGGTACCTTTTAATTTTATTACAATAAAGATCTTGCTAATGTGTGGCAAACATGCAGTGAAGACAAATTGAACATATTGCTTCACAAAATCTGCTTTGGTGATTTATTTTGCCAAGTATAATGTGGTTTTACTTATAACACTCCTTTTCCACAAGTAAATACTGAAGTACAGCTTGTAAAAAAACAAGGCCGTCTTCTTAAGGAGATCTCTCTAGAGCACTCTTCAGTCTTTGCTGAGAAGTTGGGTGATGCTGACTTTTTTGGAGGTGATGTTCATTGGGTTTGCTGATTAGTGAAATGAGAGAGAGAGAGAAGTTCTACTCTAGCTCGTTGAGGATGATCTTAATGCCATTAAGGCTGTAGTCAGAATAGACTCAGGTGAGCTTTATTTTGTATTATGTGCGTTCTTTTCTATTTTACTTGTGTTCAAATTTGAATATCATTTTCATCATAACGGTTCCA